>NW_026571018.1:4418000-4630500 GCF_026225935.1 Boleophthalmus pectinirostris | reverse complement strand
ACACACACACACACACACACGCACACACACACACACACACACACACACACACACACACACACACACACACAGCACACACACACACACACACACACATACACACACACACACACACACACACACACACACACACACACACACACACACACACACACACACACACACACACACACACACACACACGACACACACACACACACGCACACCCACACACAAACACACACTGTGATAATTTTCTTTCTCATTCTCATACACACACAACACAGCAATCGAGTTTAAGGAAACAATCATCATTTCATTTGTTTTTCTATGAAATAAATGACCTTTGTCCAACACTTGTGAGGACATTGTGTGTGGGATCAGTGTCATATTCAGGCCTTGCAGGTTACACAGTTTTATATGTTTCATGCTGCACATATTTACCAAAGATCTTGCAACTGTTTTCACTGTCATATACAAATCTCTTAGGATTCATATGAAACATGTTAAAATGGTGTATGATTTGTCTATACCTTTTCCATATGGGTGGCACTCCTAAACCCTCCTTATGGTTCACAGTCTGATCTGGTCCAAAGGTCAATCCACAAGCCTACGTCACGCTGAGCTCATGCAGGGTAATTTCTCCCTAAATATACATGAGCAGGATACAAAACTGTACACGACAACTTGAGATCAAATCAAAAATCAAATCAAATGTATTTGTATGGCACATTTAAAAAAGCCAAAGCTTACCAAAGTGCTGAACAGTGAAATAAAACATACAATGAGATGAAAGAACATTTTATTTATAAAGTGATAATTGAACCTGAATATCGCCTGTTCCTAAAGTAGAATTTCCACTGGAGACAAACAGCTGGCAAAGTCTTCACAAAAAAGTTACATAATACAACTTTAACTTAAGCCCCGCCACTGAGTCCATGGGTTAACCTGTAGTAACAAATGACAACATTAAACTGTATTCTGCTGCATTTTTCCTCGTCAGTTTCCCGGATTAAAAAGCATAACTGGAGCCATGTGTTCAGGAATCTCTCTCATCTGGGTGTTTAATGTGCCCCATCCATCCCTGTCAGCGCTAAATGCACACTAATGTATTTTGTATCGGACGTGGTCACCGGACGAGGCCCTGGACGAGCGGCGCTGGAGTGTGAGCGAGCGCCCGGGGGCAGGAGGCCAGGCCACACCGACGGGACGGGATGAGTTTCAAAGAGCAGGATTATTACGCTGCTCTGCTGTAATGGAAATCTATTATGTTTTCTTTACACATGAGGAAGCAGCTGAATTAAAAATCTACCAGAGGAGTATTAAAAGGATGCTAGACTGACTTTTTAAAAAGATTTTGACCTGGTTTTAACAGATTCCCCTGATCATGAGCTCATTACTGGAGCTGTATATTTGGATAGACTAGAAAATCAAAAACTTTGAGCCTGTCTGGAAGTGCTGAGGGAGGGAGTGTGGACCAGGCTGATCTCCTTCTGTATAAAAGAGAGATATAACTCAAGACTTACAGACAACCACAACCGCTCAGTGTGCTGGACAACAAACAGAACAAAAAAAGCATTTGTTATAGTGATAGGTCAGGGGAATAATAATAATAATAATAATAATAATAATAATAATAATAATAAATCAATTAATAAAACATAATTTTTAAAGTTATTTGAGAAAAACAGATTTTTCTGCCAGAGCCTTATGGACACTTAAGAGGCTCGGTGGCCCCAGTAGATTTTATTCAGTTGAGCAGATATTCCACAGATTTTTTTTATTTAAAATTTTTTTAAATTGGTATTGTCACATTTTTTACGATGGAGTATAAGGGTCAGAAAATATATATATATATATATATATATATATATATATATATATATATATATATATATATATATATATATATATATATATATATATATATATATTCGCTACAAGAATAAAGTCGTAATATTATGAGAATAAAGTCGAAGCCAGAAAAAGTCATAATTTTACAAGAATAAAGTCGAAGTTAAAATAATGTCGTAATATTATGAGAATAAAGTTATAATATTACGAGAATGAAGTCGTAATAAAATCAAAGTCAAAGTGAAAAATGAGGCAGAAGAAGAACCTTGTTTTTCAATATAAAACCAAAAATAAGAAAACGAACAACAATTTTCTTCATTATTTGCGCCTCCGGACTGAACGAGGACTGAACCAGGACTAAACCAGGACTAAATGAGGTCCGGGACCAGACCGGGACTGAGACCAGGACTTAGACCGGGACCAGACAAGACTGAGACCAGGACTGAGACTGGGAACAGGACCAGGAGTGAGACTGGGACTGAGACCAGGACCAGACCAGGACTGAAAACGGTTTAATCCTGGTTTAGTTCTGATTCAGTCCTGGTTCAGTCCTGGCAGTCCGTATGTGGCACAATAGTCCCGCATCGCATTTTAAAGTCACGGAAACGCCATTTCCCATTTCCGTGACTTAAACCAGAACTAGACTGTTTTCAGTCCTGGTCTGGCCCCGGCCTCAGTCCTGGTCTGGTCCCAGTCTCAATCCTGGTCTTTCTGGTTTGGTTCCGGACCTGATTTAGTCCTGATTCAGTTCTTGTTCAGTCGAATGAACGAATGATACACGGATTCTCCTCCTTTACAAAATGCTCCAAATTCTCCATTCTCCACTTGTTCATACTTTCCGAGCAGAATATTTTCTCATAATACTACGACTATATTTTGACTACGACTTTATTCTCGTAAATTTACGACTTTTTTGGCTTTGACTTTATTCTCATAATATTACGACCTCAAAATGTTACGACTTTATTCTTGTAGCGCCAGCATTTTTTTTTTTTTAATCTGACCCTTATACTCCGTTGTACATTTTAAAATTGGGTACAAGTAAAATTTTTGACATTGACACATGGTTTCAGATTTTTGCATTTTCAAGACCCAAAAAACGCCGTCACCGTCTAAACGAAATGCACTTGTGATAAAATATTTTGCCTTTTTTACCCACAAGCGTTCTCGTGTAAACAGACCCATAGCTTAATCTTTTTTTTTTTTTTTTTCAGGTTCCATTATCTACCATTGTGTGCTGATGAGTCTATTGTCACTCCATGATGTCACTACATAAAAACGTCTGACGTAACGCCACATTAAAAGCATTTTTCAAATCAAGAAGAGCCTTTAGCGTTCACAGAGAGACTAAAGAAAAACACAAGAATTCTCCCCATTGTTTTGACTGTCACAGAACGCCACCTCTTTATATTCTCCACAAGCCTCGCTGAATTCAGAAGCGGCATTTTAAATAGCATAATCTCATCTGACTAACCATGAGAACACACAGATTGCATCATATTTCAAGTCCTTTGTGGAGCGCCGGTGGGAAAAACTCCAAATGAACGCACTGTATGCCAAACCATTACCATATCTTTGCGGCTTGGTTCCATTCGCTCATTTCGACACACTCCACCGATTTTCACATCTGCCTTTGCCGTTCGCTTTGAGCCTCTGCCAGAGCCCGTAATATCCACCGTCTTCGTCAGGGTTTACGCTTTGAAAAATGTTCATTAAACTAAATCCAATTCTTGCTTGTTCCTGGAGTTGGGAAATGTTGGGTAATTTCAACATTGTTCCAAAGACAAGCTGAAAAAAAATGACAGAAGAGGCAATGACCACCCACAAGTGTAGAAATGAAAGGAAACATATGTATAACTGCAATGAGATTTTAGCAGCTGTTTTCTTAAAATCTTAAAATCAGCCTCTAAACCAGGAGTGGGCAAACTACGGCCCGGGGCCCATATGCGGCCCTTTAAACCATTTAATCTGGCCCACGAAACTTGAATAAATTATAGTAATAAACCTTGTTATTGTTTTATTTTTCCTGCATTTCCGGCGTTTCCCAGTAGATGGCGCACTACATATACATTGAGGTGCAGCTTATTATGTTGGCCGCAATGCTTTATGGGAAGGTGCTCTTTCGGACTAGTTAATGACAGGAGTCATTCTCAGTCGGTGTATTCGGTCCATGAGTGAGGCAGAAGTGTTCAAGACATAACACTGCACTGTTTCTGTTCTGAATTGGGTGAAAGTAAAACTGAAAGACTCATGGACCACATATGATGAAGTATTTACCCACCGAGAGTTATAACATCCAATGGAGCAGAAAGTGTTATACAGGAAAGATTTGGGCTACGTTCAGACTGCAGGGCTTAACGCTCAATTCTGATTTTTGTGTGAAATCCGATGTTGCGAGGTCGTTCACATTTCCAATTAAATGTGACTTGAATGTGACTCCAGTGTGAACATTAAATGGCCCGAAAGTGTCCCACATGTGACTGGAGACACGACGACATCAACCACAGTGAGCGTGCTCTGTGTTTACAGAAGTTGTCCAAACATGGACGTGAGCATCGAGCACCTGGAGATTTTAAAGTTCCTCAAGGTTTTCTCTCGTACCTGGAGCCAGAACATGAACAACTTACTTGTTTTAAAGAGGACAAGGACAAGGTTTTTGGACATGGTGGTGTTTTTTGGGGCAGTGGCAGCAACGTCCGTTGAAAGGAACATGTGGATGTGGAGACGTAGCCAAGAGTGGTGAGTGGTGATGTGCTTCACTTCAGTGACATGGAGTTCATTAACAATTTTCGCCTACTTCAGTGCAGAATAGTGACGTTTGTGGCTTGTTAATAATGTGTAGGTGGATGAATGCGTTTTGACCGTTCAGACTGAAGTCGCATGTCAAAAGATCAGATATGTATCGGTTTCAGGAGCACATATCCAAGTGTCCTGGGTCACATTTGAAAAAATTGGATCTGTGTTGTTCAGACTGTCATTAAAAGATCAGGTACAGGTCACACTGAGGCCAAAAAATTGGATTTGGGTCACTTCAGGCTGCAGTCTGAACGCAGGCTTAATCGGGTCTCAGCTTGTACTGGAGAGTGTTGCAATCGCACGTTTTGGTCAGTGGAAATACAAGTGTAGGGAGGTGCGTTAAAGAAGATCTGGTGATGGCCACAACTAGATGGCGCCCAGAAAGTATTTCAGAAGTATTCGTCTTTTGGATGCATTCGCACTCAACTTTATATTGCAGTAACCGGGTTAGTGCGTTTACATGCACCATGACTCGAAAAACCCGATCGTAACCAGGATACTGATGTGCATGTAAACGCACTCATTATAAACAATGCACCACATCAAATATAACACGTTGCTCGCAGACTGACACACTGTCACTGTTCTGTCCTTGTGCTGGTCGTTGTTGAGTTTTGGCTCTGGGGACGCACGTTGAACAGAAGTAGATCTGCATCTTCTACCATTTTTGATATAAAGACAGTCAGGAGGAGAGTGATGATGATAAGATCCTAAAGGAGAACAGAACTTTCAATGCTTTTAAATAGTAACTGTTAGTAATTAAAAAAATATATATATAAAGTATTTTATTAATTTAATTTTCAGTGTTTTAGAAAGACAGATATTTTGTTGTGATGTTTTGTAGTGACTTTCAATTGAAATTCAAGCTCAGGATTTCTACATATCTCATGTTATTTTTTTCTCTCCACTCCATCCATCTGCTCCTGGTCCGGCCCTTCCCTCAAATTTTAGAACCCTGTGTGGCCCCCGAGCTGAAAAGTTTGCTCACCCCTGCTCTAGACAAAGTTGTTTTTGTTCAACAGTTTTCGCAATTCCCCAGTAAAAATGTGCTGCACCAGTGACACTCAAATCAAAGTGATTCCACAACAAAACTCGAGCATCCTCTCATGGCTCCTCTGTCATATTCTGAACAATTTTCAATCAATTCTTATTTGTTTTTTCTCATCATATCAGAAAAAAGATAACATTGCCAGAAGCTGTTTTCTTTTCTTGCTTGTCTTGCACGTGGCTCTGAGCCAGATGTCGGGAGGCCCCAGGGCAGACCCAGGACACACTGGAGGGACTATGTCTCTGGGCTGGACTGGGAACGACTCGGGATCCCCCCAGAAGCGCTGGAGGAAGTGTGTGTGGAGAGGGAAGTCTGGGAGGCCCTGCTCAGACTGCTGCCCCCGTGACCTGACCCCGGATAAGCAGAAGAAAATGGATAGATGGAAAGACATATTCCAAAAACTCATCAGGCTTTGCAAATGGATTCATTATTTATCTTCAAGAAATATAACATATTTCTTTTTTTCCACAACAGCAAATAAAAGCAAAAACCATAAAATCATAAAATAGCAACAAATAAGTAAAATAGATAAAACAAGTGCAATCAGAGATAACAACCTGGTCCCCATGAGGCACCGTGGGGCAGTTCATCACCACAGAAGCAGTTTATGAGGAAAATGTCATTTTTCATGAGTTGTGTGACTGTAGATCAGTGTGTTTATCACCAGAAAAAAAAAAAATGAATAAATGGAAATTATTTTCATTCCAATTAGAATTTTAACGGCATGTACTGAGAAAGAGAAAGGAACTGTTTCGAGTGATTATCTGGAAAACTATTCCTATTTTACACTATAAAAATGCATAGAATTATAAATAGATAATAACTTTTTCTGAGATTTTGAGACACTCCTGTTGCTCGAGCTCTGAGCGTCTGTGTTCGTAACAACTGAAAAAGCCGCTCTAAGCGCAGTTATTTCTCAAATAAATGGAAAATTATGCATCTTGGTCTGTGTAATTGCGCACCCCTTGCTATTTTTATTTAAAAGGTTTATTTCAGTCAAAATGTACAAATCTAAATGTAATAAACTCCATGGAAATGCAGGAAGTGATGTGACTCTGTGTCCTAGAACTGACACCAGCTGTTTCCACGACTGACACCAGGAAAGTCATGAGGCTTGATATTTTATTTTGCACTTTTGTAGCTAAGACCCTAAATTAACCATTTTTAATGTCCAAAAAGTTGTTTATACATGTTTGCTGTGTGTTTTGTATGAAAGAGTGTGAATTTTGTTTTCCTTAGTTTTTTTCCATTTGTATTTCTGGTCCTATAGCTTTTTTTTTTTTTTTTTAACAGCCATAGGACACAACTATAGTAGCAGATTGTGAAATAACAGGTTGTACTGAAAAAAGGATGTATAACGCTTCATTAGGAGGTAAAAGGGGGAGTTTTAAAAAGAAAAATTAATTTAAAAAATCCAGGCGAGGACAATTGTATTGAAATTGCCCTGAGGTCTGGAAGTATTAAATCCAAATCCACTTCATTAAGCACATTTTACAAACACAACAGTTTCCAATGTGCTGCAAAGAGACAGAGATCATGGACGTAAAGTGTCAGGGAAAGGCTGGGAGAAACCAAAAACTGTACTCAAGTAAAAGTAACATTACTTCAAATTACTATTACTTGTCAAGTCAAAAAGTCCAGCCCCTCTGTTCCTAGACTTTACCTCCTCCACTCTTGAGCTCATTCACCTCTCCTCTCCTCCTCTTTTTTATGAGTTGATGGTTATTTTGAGTGTGTCCAGTAGGTGGAAGCAGAAAACACAGGTGAGCAGGTGTGTCTCTGAAATCATTTGACACCAGTGAGGACATTTACCTGTACAATTAGTTTTTCTTAAAGTTTAGTTAAAATAGTAAAATGGTGGTAAAATCCATATAGAAGTAATCTCTTTAATTTAGATGTAAAATTATTACTCAAGTTAATTTAAGTACAATGAGTAAAATCTACTAAGTTAAAGTAGCACTAATTTGAAAAATATATATTTAGCAATTAAAAAAAAACATTTATTATTTATAAAAAAATATAAAAAAAATCTTTATATGAAATAAATGTAATATTTTATTATTAATTAATCATTTAAAATTGTATAAAAAATAAATTATATTTAAGATTAAAATTAAATTGGTAAAATTATACATTGGTTAAAATTGTAGCTATTTAAGTTAATGTGTAAAATGTATATTAATCAATATTATACATAAATATTACAATAAATATTATTATATATAAATAATAAATATTATAATTGAAGTATATTAATAAAAATTTAAATTGATTATATTATTAATGAAATTGTAAAATGTAAATTTAATTATTACACATATTTGTTTACTTTAAAGGTTTTACTACTTACTACTAACTACTAACAACTACTACTACTACTACTACTACTACTACTACTACTACTACTACTACTACTACTACTACTACTACAATAAAAAATCTTCTAGCTGAGTTGAGCCTTGTGTCTGTTTTCCTGGTTTTTCAAGTTGGACCTGCATTCCTGAATTAAAAACTTGACATTACTTAAATAGAAGTACAAAGCAGTTCTGTTTTTTTATGTTTATAAGAGTAAAAATTAGGTTCAGCACCTTTAGTAATCTTAGTCGGGTATATTTTTTTGACGTGGAAATATAATACAATCTCAATTCAGAGTAATCTCACCTTCATATCTACAGGCCATCTACGAGTCCAAACACAAAAACAGCTGCATCAAAGAGATTTCAAAGCCCTTCCAATCATGTCGGAAACTGTGAGTCCCACACGTTTACTGTCTGCAGCTGGAGGTCTTCTGCTTCTGCTGCTGCCGTCGCTGTGTGGTGGTCTTCAGAAGGAGCGGGTCTTACAAGAGCGATTCTAATGATGAGGAGCTCAGTTGGGGTTCCTCTGTGGTGGTCCGGTCCTTGATCCTCTCATCTTCTGTGGAGTTAAAATGGACGCTCGGGGACATTCTCGGACATGTGGGCAATTAGACCGTGCACCTAATGCGCCGTCTCATTATGTGGAGCGGGTGGGAGTGGGCTGAGACGAGACATGAAGCTCAATTTTCAGTTTAATTTATTCTTGCATAGCACAAAATCACAACCGCAGTCGACTCGCTGGACCGACCACATTTGTTGATTTAACCACAGAAAGTTAGAAAATCAAACAGTGAAACAAAAAAGAAAATCAACATGAGGCTGGGAACAAAGAGAATGAGACAAGATTTGAACTCATACAGTATAACTTTCTGGAGGTGGCACGTCACCAGCCGGATTCCACGGAAACGGAAAGTTAAAATCATCCTTTTGAACAGTCTCCAGAAAGATTTTATACCATACTGTGGAAGATTATTAGACAGGCCGGCCCCACCTAGTGCCTCCGCTCAATTTCATTTCTCTCCAGCGACTAGGTCAGGAATCAAAATACACTAGACGGTTTACAAGAACCCTGGAAGTGCGAGTTCGGGCACCAGCCAATCAGTGAAGAGCCAGACATTCTATGTTGACAATGATTCCCGAAATCGAGGATTTAAAGCTGGAACATAGAGAATGTTTGCTGAATTTTATCAAGGGGAAAGACGTTATTGCCCTTCTTCAAATGGGATTTAGAGCATTACATATGTTACGACCAAATAGCAGCGATTGGTTAATTTTTTAAAAATTACCCACCTACTGTTTCACTTTGTGGAAACCGCCCTGGAGCAGACTGACAGAAGTGCGGCTGCCATCAGCCCCTCCGACCACCACCATCACTCACGCACACACCACGTTCATACAAGGCAATGAAGGTGAAGTGTCTAGCCTAAGGACACAACAACAGTTATTCCCACTGGCACCTCCTGTGGCACCTGATTTTTCCAGTGTCTCCCATCCAAGCACTGACCAGGCCCGGCCCTGCTGAGCTTCTGAGATCTGACGGGATCAGACTTTTACAAGCCGGTATGGCCACAGTATTACCATGCAGTACACCAAAATTAAAAGAAAAAAAAAAAAAAAACACCTTTAAGCTATACAAATTGTGCAATCGAATTCACTGTTTTGACCTCAATATATTACATTATCTGTATTAAATAATTCTGCTGTAGCATTGGAACTACAGCTTCTCTAGAGGTGTTATTCAGCAGCACTTTACATTTGGACTGGACAAAGAAAAGGTTAAGACATTAAAAATATCTCACGAGATCCTTTTTCTCACATTTGCACACTTCTAGCAAATTTAGACTTGGAAGATGAATCAGAGATGGCGTTTTGTTTTCAATGGCCTGGGCTCATTGGTGTTAGCCTGATTCATCAGCCTGTTTCACTTTGAGGAAATGTCATCAGACCTCACAGCATTAGGACACGTTTGCTCGACAGAAGGTGGGTACTTTTTAAAAAATTTAACCAATCACTGCTATTTGGTCGTGACGTTTGTATTGCACCAAATCCTGTAGGAAGAAGGACAATAACACCTTTCCCTTTGATAAAACTCACAAAACATTCTCTTTGTTCCGGCTTTAAATCCTCGATCTCAGGAACTGTCGCCAACACAGAATGTCTGTCTTCGTCTACATCCATCTCGATGCTTTGTTTACTGTTGTGCTGTTCCACAAAAGGGACCCAGACAGTCGCTTGAGGTTCACATCATGGCTTCCCAGCTCTTCACTGATTGGCCAGTGCGCTGTCTACAACTTAGAATAATTTTAGAAGTAAAACTAACCTTGCATTTGAAGGATTTATGTCTGAACAGCAGCAGTGAGTTGTATTTCCTGATATAAAGCTCGACAGCGGCGGACTGATATATGAGAAAAAAGTCCCTCAACATGCAACGATTCATGCGACGCAAGGTTAGTTTTATTTCTAACATTATTCTATCAACAGACATTCACATCGACAGTCTGGTGTAATAATAGATTTGTTTTGGGTGTTTTGTGGAGTGGGTAAGACTGTTTTTAGTGGCAGGAGAACTATGGTCATTGACATGCACTAGCCTAGCACCAGTGACCTCTGCAAATATTTAAAAAAGTGTCTCCACACATCTCCAACACTCTGGCTCACTAGGAAATGAGGTTCTATGTCCAAAATTCCAAACTGTCCCTTTAATAATCAGATCTTTGTGAAAGCTGAAGGTCCCAGTTGCGTCAGTCTGCTGCAGTCAGCTGCTGCAGCGCCACACGGTGGCCCTACCGAGGTGCGCAAGCCTTCTCCAGTTCCAATTATAGATCCATGTATCTCACAAGATCTGACGCAGTTAAAGGGGAAGGCTGAGATAAAAGCGAGTAACATTACTGTCCCAGCACATTAAAGTCCTGAGCTGGTTTTAATATACAGCGGGCGTGGATCGATACGTGGACAGAGGAGTGTGATAAATCCAAAGGGACTACACAGAGTCAGGCTAATCAAGGCAATAAAGTGTGCCCAAGTGATGACCGGCAAATAAAACAGGTACACAGAGTGACCCAGACTAACCCTCACTAGTGTACTCAAGAATATATTAGCATGAGTCACTGTAATGGCTGAAGAAAGAAAAACTATAGGATGTGGTGCACAGCAGGGCGCCGAGTTGCTCATCGTGTCTCAAAGCTAATGACAACTTTTATTACAATGAACAATATGAAGCAAACGACCAATTACAGTTCAAAGTAAAGCCTGCCTAATGATTTTTAGATGTAGACTGACTGTATAAAGTGGACAAAAGGAGTGTGGCCCATCGCAAAAGAAGCTCACCGGGCTATAGGGGTAAATTTACAGCCAGTTAGAATTTATTTATGAATAAAACAGTAAAATAAAAACACCAGAATGATACAGAGAGAGTTCATATGAATATTGTAAGACCAAACCTGTTCAGATGCACTAATCGAGGCCAAGAAATGTCACAAGGACCTGAGACCAGAACAAGACCTCTGAAGGTTGAGACCGAGACAAGACCGAGACCACGGCCCCTCAAGACCAAATCGAGACCATCTATGTAATTTTCAACATTTATTTGTGGTTTACGGTGATTTTGGCTCATATAAATCAATGTTTTTTTATCACTTGGCGAGAGTCAGACTTTGAGATCAAGCGCCTTCAAGACCAGGACAAGACCAAGTCCATGGTTTGGGTGTTTCCTGTGACTTATACTCCAGTGGGACTTATATATTAAAATGTTCACATTGAAGCTGTGAGAGGCTCTAGTCTTGTGTGTCAGTATCTGCTGCTCCTGTTCCTCCTGTACCACTGTCAATTGACTCTACTGCGCACGTCTCCTGCAGAAAGAGCCTCTGTCCTGTCTGTATCATGTTAGTCAATCACACCGTTACTTCTGTACCACTGAAAATTTAAAGAAACTTAGACTTATACTTAGATGAGAAGACTGAAAACAAATGCCCCCAAAAAGAAAATTATATTTTGCAGATTACAAGCTGCAAAATATAAAATCTGCAGCTGAAAATGGTAATTGAGCAGCAGAAAGAAAATTTAGAGTGAGCACGAAACTTGTGACACTGGGAGGATGCAGCATGAAACTTTCCTGGAAGTCACTGGATGGATCAACAAAACCTGGACTTCAGTGACACCGAAACCATCCTGTCGGGATTCAGGAAGACCGGAATAATTCTAACTGGAACTGATGCTGAGTCTGACGACAGCGACACAGAAGAGGAAGCGGCGCTCTGTTTACCTCCGGATGTCGAGGAGTTGCTCAGAAGTGACATCGAAGATGAAGAATTGAATGGATTTAGTGATTTGGAGTGAGATGGAGAGTTTGGTAAACTTGTTCTGTTGTTTATGTTGTAGTTAACGTCACATATGAACAGTTCTTCAGATAACAGTCTGTTGTTCTCTCTTCTATTGTTATTACTAGAACAAGATGAAATGTCAGTTCTTGGTCTCTGATTTGCAACATATGTTGTTTTTTTTTTCTTCTTAATTATGCATTTTTAGACTGGTGCGACTTACATCCGTTACATCAGCATATAGTCAAAACAAAGTACAAACATTTCCACAGGACTAGCAAATGGGTAGGGTAGGGGTGTGGAAATAACCCAACGTCGGCAGGCAGCCATCTGGATCCTGCAGTCAGTGGCGCTGGATCCAACAGACTTGCCCACCAGACCGGCGGTGCAAAGCTACGAGGGGTATAAAACTTAGACACTAGACACTAGAATAGACAAGACCAAGAAGCAAAGCAGAGAAGATAAGGACCAGGAGCGGAGAGAAAAATTGTCCACCCTCGCCAAGAGCCAACGAGATACCATCTGAAGTTAAGGTACACTTTATTGTCCCAGTAGGGTTCATCGTCAAGATCTTATACTTCCATTATACAGTCCTTTTAAATCTGGTCCTCAGCTTGCTTCTGCCTGCTCCTGCCTGCTCCTGTCTGCTCCTGTCTGCTCCTGCCGGCTCCTCTGACCCTCTCGCCGTAGCGTTTAGATCCCGTCTGCTTTTGTTTACACGGACGACCACTTTATTTCTGAAATAAGCCACAGCAGCTGACCTTTGCATCTCCAGAGTGATCAGACCGAAATCATGTAAAAAAACGTGCAGCAGTTTGATCGCGGCTGTAATGTTGTGTTTTAGAGCAATTACACTCAAAGGTCAGAGCCGTAACGGACGCAGCGGTTTAAATAATCCACAGTTTGAGCTTAAAACATCAATAGAGGCACGGCATTTCATCATTGTTGGCGATCGCCGTGTTACTTCGAAATAGCTATTTTATGCCACATTTAGCTTAATTTCTATTTCGAACAGTAATAAGTTTGAGGAATTTTACTGGAGCGTGACTGGGAAAATGACACTTGCCTATAATTACTCTTTGCAAATGTAGCGCAGAAAATGGAAGAAGGTAATTTGTATTTTGAGCCATGAAAAAGTTTTATGTATGACAATGTTTGGATTTATTGCGATGTCAAGGAGAGGGTATTAGAAGCTAGAAGCATGATTCTTTTTCTACTTAAGATTGGCCTTTCAAAAAAGAAATCTTATATAATTTTAAAAAGAAATTATTATTAATTATTAAACTTCTTTCTTTGACAATGCTAAACCAACGCACAGTGGTTCCTCGTTTTTCGCGAGTGGTTTTGTTTTAAAAATAATCCTAAATTGTCAGCTTTACTTTTTACAATTATAATATCTGTTTTAAGGCTGTAAAACCCCTCAGCACACACTTTTTACACTTTTCTCAGACGGCACAGTTACAACCCTTTTACATCCTTCTTAAAACTTATTGCTGCCGTCGTCCTTTTATTATTTTCGTCCTTCTTTATGTAACGAACCGAAGATTAATTTATTCCGTAATGGCGCCCTACAACTTCTACTTTCCTTCAGCGTGTCCAGAAGTCCAACGTTTTGTTTGATGGTTTGCGTCTTCCTCTGACTTTGGGTGCGACCACAGGAGACTTTATCGGTGCAGAACATTTCGTCGACATTGTGGGTTTTGTCGGGGAGAAAACTTGCAAACATACAGCACTTCAGAATCACACTGATAGAGCTGGAACATTTATGTCAATTTGTCAAACTGAACGCATTCTGTATTGTTCAGGAGACACGGCACAGAGGAGACTGATTGATTGACAATGGTCTACATTCCCTTAGCCAATCAGGACGCATTAAACAAAAGCGTGCAAAATTACTAAAAACTAAAAAAATCTGCGAAACAAAGAGGCCGCGAAAGGTGAACTGCGTTGTAGTTAGGGACGACTGTATTGTATTAAAATGTAGAATTGGTTTCAGTTTTATCCTCCCTCCTCTTGCTCCCCATGCTAAGTTGCTTCCCCTTCACAGTCCTCTCACAAAACAATCAGCGTGCATCCCACTAAAGAAACCACAGGCTTGTCAACTTTTTAGTGGACGGTATTTTTTGGACTATAAGGTGCTCCGGATTATAAGACACTTTAAGTGAAACAAACGGACGACACTTGAGACTGATTCTTAGCCCTGGCGTCCACGATCCATCGGCAGATCGTGGTGTAATTCACCTGCCGTTGCCTCTCTTGGTGAATTTGTGTTATGAATGTGAATGTGGGTGGATCATTTAAGATGTTTTTTTGTTTTGTTTTTTTAGTAATCATGTGTTTAATGCAGCTTTTCGCACATTTGTTTACGTTCTACCGAAGCGAAACTTAAAACCAAATGGCAAATTTGCATAAAGTAAAAGGACACCACTCACTGGAATATGTATGTTGTTTCTGCGACAAAGCGATGGTGGCAGTGTGCATTGAGTCGACGCAGAACTATACTTCGTTCTTTACTCTGCGACGCTTCTGACTATAGTAGCCGTAATGCTCCGACAATACCTCAAGGGTGCGGCTTGGTACTTTACCAAAGTCGTACTAAAACCTTTTGACAAATTGTTGAGCGCCGTGTGCCACATAAAATCAGTTCAAAGTCAGTACATACAACCAGATTTAATACATAACGCACACAGAAAATTAAAGGATTTTAAGTGCGCCTTATAGTCTGAAAAATACAGTACTGTTTGTATCCTGCTCTTGTATATTCATGAAAAGTAGCCATGTGGGAGCATGGGTGATGTAGACTTGTGGACTGAATCTTAGACAGGATCGTACCTCTAACCATAAGGAGGGTTTGAATAGTGCCCATCTGGGAGAGATCACTAGATTTCTCAAACAACTTGCAAGGCTGTAAAACCTCTTCAGGCATGCTTTTGATGAGGGAACATTATTATTAAGCAAGTCAAAATTCTTATGCAAATGTTTCCTTTTATATAATCTGACAAGCGGGTGAGTTTTGACTCGACACAAATTGCAGTTTATTTTTTCAAAGCTCGTATGAATAAAGTGGTGTGAGTTTAGTGTGTGTGTGTGTTTAGTGTGTGTGTGTGTGTGTGTGTTGAGTGTGTACGTTCAGAGGGCATGTTACAGGAGGAGCTGTGCTTATGGGAACTGAGGGAGCGTTATAAAGAGTCAGACTTGACTGAAGCTGCTGCTGCAGTGGAACAGATGAGTCTAGTGTGGAGATCAGACCCAGAGCAGCCATTACACACTGACACACGCACATACACACACACGCACACACACGCACACACACATGCACAGAACACAGTCTCAGTCTACTACAATCATCAGGGGACACTGGGTAAATTAAGACACTAGTGAGTTGCGACACCCATTACATCTTAAAATGGTACCGTTTTATTACCTTATGGCAGGGGGTCACCAAAAACGGCCTGCGGGCTGACTCCGGCCCTCCATACACCTTTGACCAGCCCCCAGCCCACCACTTGAACTGTTCCTATGAAGGAATCCTCAAAAGTTATCATGGCCTATTTTTTATAATTACTTTTTGACAAATAATAACATGTCTGCATCTTTTATTTAGTTGATTATTTCAATAAAAAAATATGTATATGAAGTATTTATATTTATATTTAAATACATTTGCCACCAAATTTCATCACCTGAAAAACTTGAGATCAAACAGTGAGAGGCGACGCACGTGGAGAGTTCTGTAGTGCAGTTAAGAACAGAAAAATGGTGAGTGTTAAAGTACAAAAACTTAGCAGAGAGTACTGAGTTTTCAAAGATCACTGGATGACTGATTATTTTTTTTGTTAAGTAAAGACCATGCAGTTTGTCTGATATGTAAAGAAAGTGTGGCAGCTTTCAAAGAATATGATCTGCGTCGTCAGGGTCAAACAATTCTGTCACAAGGCCAACCCAACCCCGGCTTCCATCACAGTCAGGAGCGATAATGTGGCCCCCAGAAAAAAAAAGTTCACCACAATTAAATTCAGTTAAAAGTTAACAGAATTTAATAATTTAGGTTAAAATTCAAACATCAGTGTAGGGTTTATTTAGACTGATTCATCAGCCGGTTTCAGTTCGTGGAAACTGTCTGACCTCACAGTGTTGGATTTGTTCACTCAGTGGTAGGCGGGTACTTTTTTTATTTAACCAGTCGCTGTGACGTATGTAATGCAGCACTAACGGGGCTAACTGGTATATTAAGCTTTTCCCAAATCCCACTGGAGAGAAATGAAATTGAGCGGAGGCACTAGGTCTAGAGGAGCTCCACAGGTAGAAGCAGTGGTAGTGTTGGTAGTTTTGTTGTACTGACCCTGCGTTGGATTATCTTCCGACTCTCACTTGGACTTCGGATTTGACATCACATCCAAGTTTGAAGCGTGTTATTATGCTTTGCGTGTCGGACTAAGTGGATTATGATTATGACTTTTCCCTCATTTTATGAAAATGCTGCCACTTTAAATTAATTTTATTTTGGAAATTTGCCCTTAATTTTATGTTATGATTTCTCTTCCATTACAACCTTAGGGACGTTATTGCCCGTTAAAACAAGTATTTGTTCAATATTGGCCTCACCACAACACTGACTACCAAACCCACAGGCAGTGATACAGACGAGGTGAGGTACTGCAGTAAAACGAGCGACTGAAATTGTCATTTAAACCACCAAAGTGTCCAAACACAGAGAAAACACGTCATATGTACATGGGGCTTTAGTATATTTCCCCTCGATAAAATTCACCAAACATTCTCTTTGTTCCGGCTCTAAATCCTCGATCCCGGGAATCATTGACAACACAGAATGTCTGTCTCTTCTCTGATTGGCTGGTGCCCAAACTCGCACTTCCTGACCTAGTCGCTGGAGTTACTTGGTGGCACGAGCCTGTCTAGCTTTTTTTTTTTCTGTATAAAATTGCAAGGACATTTTAAAATTATAAGTATGAGCTTTATTAATTTGGTTTTCACAGGTCAGACTTTAATCTGGTGGTTCAATTTACCCCAGGCAAATATTGTTTTATTATTATTTTAAATGCCAAGTGTTTTTAATTAGGTAAACATTGACATTTTAACAACAACAACAAAAAAAAACCCTCAAAAGCAAAAAGAGTCTGAACCCATGCGACCCCACAGCTTTAAGTATTGTCCTTTTAAATGACTTCCTTTTCCTCGACTTATCATCCATTCAAGCCTCTGTTCCTGGGAGCTCTCGGTGCGTGTCACTGTTTGTGTTTGTAGCCGTTTGCCTTCAGTGTCAATGCAGAAAAAAGTGCCATGGCTCCGGCGCAGGGGCATACATCATCTCGGAGCGGGGATTGATTGCTTCGTGAAAGATCATTTGTTCCTGCCTTGTTTATCTGGCAGCTCAAACAAGCGGCGGAGAACAATACAGCTCGAGTCAAAGTGTTCCCATGAAACACAACTATACATGTTTGGATTTTTCACTGTTATTGATCGAGTGTGTGGTCGTCAGAGATAATGAAGGCACAGAATATCAGGCATAGAATTCATTCATTATAAATGCATTGTGAATTAATTAATCATTGATTTAAATAGCACCTTTCAAGATCCAAAGCACTTTACATTCGATCGTTTTTTTATTTTATTTCGAGTTTGTGCCAAGAGAGAAACAATAATCATTCTACATACACATTGTAAACAAAAGAAAAGCACATTTCTCAAAAAGGAGTGGGAAGAAGAAAAAGCTTAACCCTCTTCTGTTCAATACATAGTTTGAAAAATGTAGTTTCTTACGAAGATGGATCACAGAACTTTACAAATATTTACATATAGTAAAATAAATTTCATAATCTGGTTGTTCAAACAAAAAATGAGGCACAGAAATTTCAGTAATTTATGATGAAATAAGCAAAATAAGAATGAGAAAAATTTAAGGAATTCTTTTTAGTTTGTTTTCATTTATGGTCGTACAAACTTAGCCTGATTCAACAGCCGATTTGTGGAAACCGTCTGACCTCGCAGCATTAGGATTCATTTACTGGACAGTAGGCGGGTACTTTTTTAAATTTAACCAATCGCTGCTATTTGGATGTGATGGATTTAATGCACCAAATCCCGTAGGAAGAAGGGCAATAACATTTTTCCCCTCAAAAATTCTCTTTCTTTAAATCCTCGATCTCGGGAATCGTTACCAACACAGAATGTCTGTCTTCGTCTACATCCATCTCGACGCTTTGTTTACTGTTGTGCTGTTCCACAAAAGGGACCCAGACAGACACGACGAGTTTGACGTCATGACTTCACAGCTCTTCATTGATTGGCCGATGTTCAGTCTACAACTTCTGGAGTTCTTGCAAACCATCTAGTGTAGGCAATGTGGGTGAAGTGCCTAAAGACACAACGACTTTCAGGTTGGGGGACCACAGCTCTATAACCAGGCTGGCCCCACCTAGTGCCTCTGCTCAATTTAAATTTTTCTCCAGCGACTAGGTCAGGAATAAGAATACACTTGAAGGTTTGCAAGAACCTCAGAAGTTGTAGACCGCGCACCGGTCAATCAGAGAAGAGCTGTGAAGTCATGACCGTCAAACTCGTCGCGTCTGTCTGGGTCCCTTTTGTGGACCAGCACGACAGTAAACAAAGCGTCGAGATGGATGTAGACGAAGACAGACATTCTGTGTTGGCGACAATTCCCGAGATCAAGGATTTAAATCCGGAACAAACAGAATGTTTGGTGAATTTGGTGAAAAGGGGAAAGACGTTTTTGCCCTTCTTCCTATGGGATTTGAGAAAAGCTTAATATACTAGTTAGCCCTAGTTAGCAGTGCATTACATACGTCACGACCAAATAGCAGCAATTGGTTAAATAAAAAAGTAGCCGCCTACCGTCAGTGTTGGGGAGTAACAGATTACATGTACCAAAGTTACGTAATCAGAGTACAAATTATGAGTAACTGTATTCAGTTACAGTTACTGTTTCAATGAGTGGTAATTGGATTACAGTTACTTGGTTGAAATAAATGGATTACACAGAGGTATTTTACTGTTTTCCACATTTTGGGCGATACCCCCCCCCTTTTTTTTTTTTTTTTTTTGGTTTTCTTCCGGTAATTCCACTCATTGCCGGACACTAAACCAGGTGTAAACCAGGTCTAAACCAGGTCTAAACCAGGTCTAAAACCAGGTCTAAACTATGTCTCAAACAGGATTGAACAGGACTAAATCCTGCTGTGTGGTTGTGTCTCCTCCTCCTTTATCAATAATATTTTTAATTTGGTTCAGTAAAGTCTGGGCTTTTTACTTTTCTTTTATCATACAAAACATCGTATGTTATGATTTCCTTGTCTTTGCTTCTCTACAGCAAATCAAGTAATCCAAAGTATTTAGATTACGTTACTCACTTTAAGTAACTCAATGGATTCCGCTGCAAACTACATTTTGGTGTGTGTAATCTGTAATCTGTAGGGGAGTACATTTTAAAAGTAACCTTCCCAACACTGCCTACCGTCAAGGAAATGAATCCTAACGCTGCGAGGTCAGACGATTTCCAAAAAGTAAAATCGTCTGATGAATCTAACCGCTCTAACCAAAACACATTTGGAGCTGTGTTTTTGATGAACATTGTAACATGAATAAAATGTCAAATGTTAAATCAGTTTGAAACTCATGGCTACTTGCAGATTTTATGAACACTTTTTATGCTTTTAACTTTTGTTTTGGTTCATATTTGGCCCCTTTGTCTGCTCAGAATAGCCTTTAAATGAAATCTCTCAAGGCAGCAGTTTTTATTTTATTTTTTTCTATTATTATTTCATTATAGAGTTTTATTTTTAACATTGACTCCAGATGCCATCTCCAAATTGAACACAGTAGGTTTGGAACTCAGACCGACACAAAAGCCAAGGTCCCGCAGTCAGCACATGAGCCGTCCTTTTCTTTTTGTCCTTTTGATTCTTGTCCCTGTGGCTCTGGAGGATGTGGCTCGCCCGCTGAACACAACAACACAAGTCCTTGAACATTTGAACAGCCTTATCGAAGTTGTACACCAGCGTATTCAGAAGGTTTTAAATCTGTTTGTACTAGGCCTATATTAAAAACAATGTGAAAACGTATGTGCTTTCACTAAAATGAATTCGTAAGTGCTTTTCATAATTTCCAGTCTGCTCGAATAAACGCGACACTTAAGACATGCTCAGTGGCATTTCTCAAATAGTTTGTCATCTCTGCTCCATCATGGTTCATTACCTCTGGCATCTGCTGCTGCGCCGACCTTCAGCGAGATGAAAGAAAACACGGCGCGGCGCACGTTTGGGGCAAATCTTTGAGGAGTCTCAACTGTAAAAAAAAATCTAAAACGGTGGAATGTTTAAGAACTTTCGATCGAGGCTGGAGCCGTTTGTCTTGTGAGAACGTCCCGCAAACGGCCAGATGCTGTAAGTCACTGGCCCCGTGGTTCTTCTCGATAAGTTCTAGAAATATATTACAGTAGCCATTACTTTAGTAGACTGGCCTGGCAAATCCACACAAAAATTTAAAAGACTTGGTTGTGATTGACAGGAGGATTAACCAATCAGAGAAATGCATGTCTCTGATTGGGGGGACAACACAGATAACTGGAAAACAGCAGGGATTTCTGCTGAATCAACAAGTGCAGCACTCAACTCTGAAGTATCTGTGATAAACAAAAGTTATGCAGTCTTCATTTGAGAAACATATACTACAGATCAGTGGCTGTGGTTGGCCTGTCCCAAGTTAGGATGGTTAGTCTGACACATTTTATACTGTATTTTTTGGACTATAAGTTACACCAACGTATAAGTCGCATCAGTCAAACTATAAGTCTGAACTATAAGTCACATTTTTTGGGGGAAAATTTGTTTTATAAAATCAGACAGCAAGAACAGACACTTGAAATGCAAGTTCTAGTAATAACAGTAGAACAGAGAACAACAGACTGTTAACGTCACATATGAACAATTCATATGAAATTCCCCAACTCTAGCTAAATCTTTTTGCGCACGTTTAGCTTTTTTTGTTTTCTTCATTGCAGTTGGAGTATGCTTCACTTTTTGTCAGTCCCTCACAAGTTTCTCGCTCACTCCAAACTTTCTTTCTGCTACTCAATTACTGTGGCTGAATATTTCACTACTTGCATCTTGTAATCTACAAAATATGATGAACAGTAAAATAAGTTATGACGCTAAACTAACATGGGATATACATACGAGATATGTCTTAATGACCCATATGCATTAAATGGAGGTGAGTGTGTAAATGACAAGAAGCATAATCTGATGTTTTGGTATTATAGTCATCATAGTCATGAATGTAGCCAGCACTCTAAAGCTGAGCATACACTGCTGCCGATGTTTCACTTCTGCGAATGTTTTTGGGATCAGGCCGAATTTTGACTTAATCGTGTGTCATGCTTCGTCTAATAAACATGGAGTAACGAGAATCAATTAATACCTCCTGACCAGCTCTTGATCGCCAATCGTAGGTTGCAAGAAAATCAAACCTGTTTGAAATCCAGTCGCCTCTCCTGAGGGTTTCACACTGTTGAAGTAGTTCCACGAGTTGTGAACTTTTAAACCTTACGATTTGGTCATACAGTTTGAGCTGGGGCTGAGTGAAATTATCGAAAATATCGTACAGTGTAAGTCCGGCATTACTCTCTCTCTACAAAAAAATACTGTCATCTTAGGTAGCCAGAACCTAAACCTGCAAAGGCAAGTTTTTTTTCTCATTCATGGTCAGGCCTCCAGATTTCTCTCCCTGAGATACAGAGGCTGCACTAGCACTGACTCATGATGTCTGCATGTACTGGAGTTTAGGTAGTGACTATTCAGATCAGAGAGAGACATTTTAGGTTTAAACAGACTGGATTTAGTCACTGTAGCTGTACCAGAGAACTCAAATATGCACACATCAGCTAAAATAAATCTTTGAGGTTTAAGTTGAGGGAACGTTGTGGAGAATAGATCGACTTTTCAAAATTAAACCTACATCAAATAGTAAAAAATAACTGTGAAATTTAATGTAAGCCCCATATGACATTTATACTTGTCAGGAAATACAGTTATACATCCGAATTTCCTTGGACGGCATTTTCTGACCTTTGGAGTGCGACTCTCCAGATTCACCTGTCACACGGAGTTCCGCTTTGAATAACAAGCAGCTGGGCAAAAGTGTGCCAAAGCGAACCCCCCGCGCCCCGTGTACTCAAACAGAGCCTCGTACCTGCCCCTCTGTGTGGCATTTCCAGCACAAACCCACCTCCCAGAGAGTGTGAAAACAAGTGCTCTAATCCTGCCTTAGCTCCGCCTCAGCGCCCCGGCCTCAGCTCCAGCAGGACTCGAAACAAAAAAGCTTCAGAAAAAAAAAAAAAAAAAAAAAAAAAACGAAGAGCAAGAATGGTCTCAGTTCTCCTCGCAGACAGGAGCCGGAGGAGACAGAGCACAAGCCCCATGATCCTCTCTGAATGAGGGAGACACTTTAGTCCGGCTCTATCCAGCGGCACAAAAGCACCGCATTCACTGAACATAAGAACGAACAAAGCGGAGTGTATTCAGAATCACTCACTTCTAACCGCTTTGCCGAGCCACAGACTGCTCCAGACGCTCTTATGTGAAGTATGTTTCATTGCCTTTTGAAATCTATTTCTAACCGGCATTGTATATTGAAAATGACTAAATAAAAAAGAAACAATTACGCTGACTTCACGGTTGGTTGAAAAATTGGGGAGTTCAATGGGAGATGATTTCCCGTCTGCCCTTTTACAATACACGGTAAAAATCATTGGCCTCTCCTGTGGAAAGCTGCAGGTCACACAAGCAAGAAGCATTTTTTTTGGATTTTTTAAATTTGTGAATTCTTCGCACATCACTGATTACAAAAATGCAATTGAAGAAGTGTAGTAAGCTCTAGGGATGCAACGATATTTCATATAATATTGAATCGTTCTATACTCGTGTCGTTCTATACTAGTGTCATGGTTAAGTCGATATTAGGGTTGTCCCGATCCGATCACGTGATAGGAAATCGGCGCCGATCACGTGACTGCGGACTCGATCCGGACTCAGACGTTATGTGCTGATCAGGCATATGTGCAGCCGTGGTCATCTCCAGGAATTACTGAGAAGCTGACTGAAGGATATCCAGAGCGACTTGCCGAAGTTATCAAGGTCAATGGAAATGCAATGAAGTACTAAGCCCTGAACGAGTAGGTGTATGTAAACTTATGAACCACTGAAAAAGTTGTGTTATTAAACTATTAAATAAATAAATGATTAACAGGAAGTTTTGCCTTTTCTTTTTATTTCCAAAAAACAATTACCCTATGCATTCCAGAATGGCCACTTATTCAAGGATGAAGCGTGTAACTTGAAGTTAGTAGGGGATTTAGTTTCTGAACGTGCACTGTATGTAAACTTTTGACCACGACTGTATATCCAGCGGCGTAGAGTGTCTATTGAGCGGTGGGACTGATGTTGCAGTGCCTCCACTGTGGGTTTGTGGATGTGGTGTTGGTGCAGGGGAGTGGGGGCGGCCGGGGGACAGAGGCCGCGGGGCTTCTGTCATCTCGTTTTTATTTGGTAAGATTTTGTATTATGTGGAGATCATAGACGAGCCTAAATGTTTCAAATGTACTGCACATGCTTCCATATAATAACAAATCTACAACTCTAGTGTCTGATCTGATTCTGGTCTGGTTCCTGTTTGGTCCAGTTCATTAAGTTTACTAAATTACACATTCCAAGACCAGACTGTGAAAAGTCAAGATTTTCAACAATGATGGTGAATGGTGAATTAAAAACAAGGATTAAAATTATGTTAAAACCCTGATTTAAAAGCTACCTGTCTTACCTTAAAAGCTCCAATACTCAGGGGAAAAAAGGTCTGCCTCCGGTTTACTTTAGTTCTAAAACAATAGTTAAGGACCCATTAAAACCAGATTAAAAGAGCTATAATAAGTAAAAGGAAGGAAATCGTTCAAATCTTACCTGACACCAGCCAGCAAAAGTCAAGACTGAGGCTTTGCTGCACGGCCTATTGGAAGTTTGTATCAGGTAAATGATTGCAGTGAAGGTGTGTGGAGTTTAAAAACACGTAACATAGATCAGAAATAACATTGTATGAGCCCTTTAAAATGAACTAGTTATTTATTCACATTTTTAAGACAGCAAAGCTCATGCACAGCGCCAATAAGCTGCAAGTAGGAACAGTGCATAAACTCCTCCTCTCTCCTCCTGGTTCCTCCGTCTGCAGTCCCTGATTCTTCGATACTTGGGTCACTCCTGCAGGACACGGTGACCTGACTGCACCACTGGAGTATCCACAGAAATCCTTTAGCTCAGCCCCGGCTCTGTTTGAACCGCATGGCTCCACTGAACAGGCTGCAGAGGAAATATTCAGTACAAAACAAAACGTGTCATCTTTATCTCCTGCACACCGACTGTTTGGAAAATCTTCTGAGGTTACTGTCTTTGACTTGTCCTCCAAGGCGACTAAAAATACACTCAGGCAGCACAGATGTGGATCTTTTCAGGGATAAAATGCTGCCAGCTACGGTGCTCTTGTAGATTTAAGCAATATCATGGACAGTATTTTATTTATTTTTTCCATTCGAGAGAAGAACTAAACCTAAGCATTAGTGATGGTGAGATGAAGCCCCGTGAAGCACTGAACCGTTCCAGCCATTTGCTCGACTCTTGAGCCGATGCTTCAAGGTGTTTCATTTGCTCCACTGCGCCATCAAGAGGTCAAAAAAATGTATAACAGGCAGAGTGAAAATAGACACATCAAGAATTTCGGACTTTCCGGTCATTGCACAATGCATAGTGGGAAGGATTTTCCAAAAAAGTGAGCATCAAACCTCCATGTTTGATTTCCCAGTGGGATGTGTCTATTGACAAAGTTGATCTTTTCAAGTCTTTTGAACCATATCACTTTTGTTTCTGGTTCTGATATTGTCATATTTTAGTTTTGGGATTCGGACATCGTAATTGTGTTTTTGTTGGATCCTAACAGCAAAAAATGGCTCGAGAAATTGGTTTGTGAACTCTATAAATGCAAAAGTGAATCAGATGTGTGTGACTCAAACCTCTGTTCAAACTGTATCTCTTCCCAATGGAATTGAAAAATAGTGAAAGGTGAAGGTGATGGGCAGGATTGATCCACAGGAAGGATGAAAAAGGAAACCTTTGACTGCCTAAACCATCCTGAGTTTGCAGCGAACATTTTGTATGCGGAGCGCCTCTCAGGCCAGGGGATTTTTTTCCACTGAAGTACCAGGGAGTTCAACTGATTCATCAGCCGGTTTCACTTCGTGGAAATTGTCTGACCTCGCAGCATTAGGATTCGTTCGATAAATGGCAGGTGGGTACTTTATTAATGTAACCAATCCCTGCTATTTGGTCGTGACATATGTAATGCGCCGAATCCCATAGAAAGAAGGACAATAATGTCTTTCCCCTTGATAAATTTCACCAAACATTCTCTTTTTTAAATCCTCGATCTCAGGAATCGTTGCCAACGCAGAATGTCTGTTTCTGTCTTCATCCATCGCGATCGTTTTGTTTATTGTTGTACTGGGACCCAGTCATGGCTTCACAGCTCTTCGCTGATTGGCTGGTGGGCAGTCAAACTCTGGGGTTCCATCTAGTGTATTTCTGATTCCTGATTCCTGACCTAGTCGCTAAATTAAAATAAACTGAGTGGAGGCACTAGGTGGCACCAGACTGGCTACCGGTGAGTGGCCACGACATCAAGGAGGCGGCTACAAGCAGGAACACCCTATCCAATTATTTTAATAGCTCCGCTGTAGACTTGTTATGAGTGGCTAAACGAGCACACTTATGTTTGATCGGCTTTCCCATTCAGAAACACATAACCTGTTCATAACCTGTTCACATACGTCCTCCTGGTGCTGCGGGTGGAGCTGCCCTCAAGTCGATGTGCGGCTGTGGTTTTGCAAGGTTACGCTGATGCAGTAAGTGTAACGAGGCCCTTATCCCAGGCTATAAACACTGAGATACCTGCATCAGATTACTTCATTGTTAATCTATGTTCGTTGTACCTGTCCCTATTCAAATAAACAATAAATAAATAAATAAACAATAAATAAAACTTGCGTGAACTCAAATTGGGGGACAGTGTTTTTTTGCAAGTTAACTGCAACAAAATATAGTAAATGTCCTTTCAGAATCTTAATAACAAAAACTGTTAACTTTGGGCAGGTTTCTTTCACGTTAGTTGAATTAAAAAGAAAAAAAATACATACCAGGTGCCACTCCTGGGGTCGGTACAGAAAAGCTGAGGTGAATGAACAGACTCCAGAGTCACAAAAGCATCACAACAAAACCGTTTATCCTGTGAAGTGTGGCAGAAGCTTATCCCTGTTTACAACTCAGTGTCCAGTGATCGTCCAGTACAGCTCATGTACCGTGGAGGAATCAACACAAGAAGAAATGTCTGAACTCAATCCGTGTATCATTCGTTCTTTCTTTTTTCAATATAAAACCAAAAATAAGAAAACGAAAAAACAACAGTTTTCTTCGTTATTTGTCTCCAAAACCAAAATGAAAAAACGGATAACGATTTGTTTTTTCAGTTTTCGATTTTGTGTTTAAATGAAGAATGGAAAAAACGGATAACGGCCGTTTCCCGTTTACGTGACTTCCGTGACTGCGATGCCGGACTTTTGCACCGCATACGGACTGAACCCAGACTGATCCAGGTCCGAGACCAGACCGAGACCAGAGCGGGACTGAGACCGGGACCAGACCGGGACCAGGGCGGAACCAGGGACCAGGGCGGACTCCGAGCTTTGACTCCGAGCCTCCACGGGGTCCGAGCCTCAGCTTCGAGCTCCGGCCCTGCCGTGGGCTCTGAGCCTCCGGTCTGGTCCCGGTCTGGTCCCGGACCTGGTCCATTTGAACCAAAAGCTCTTAGTTGGATTCATTTTCATTGGTGTGAATGCGTCAGTCGGATGCTTTGCACCACCACGGAACCAGCCGCGGTTCTTGAGCGCGGAGGACCAGAGCAGCTCTGTCCCGGTCTCAGTCCTGCTCTGGTCTCGGTCTGGTCTCGGACCTGGATCCGTCCTGATTCAGTCCGTATGCGGTGAGACTGGGACCAGAGCGGAGGCTCAGAGCCCACGGCAGGGCCGGAGCTCGAAGCTGAGGCTCAGACCCCGTGGAGGCTCGGAGTCAAAGCTCTGAGTCCGCCCTGGTTCTGCTCTGGTCCCGGTCTGGTCTCGGTCTGGTCTTGGACCTGGATCAGTCCCGGTTCAGTCCGTATGCGGTGCAAAAGTCCGGCATCGCAGTCACGGAAGTCACGTAAACGGGAAACGGCTGTTATCCGTTTTTTCCATTCTTCATTTAAACGCAAAATCGAAAACTGAAAAAACGAATCGTTATCCTTTTTTTCATTTTGGTTTTGAAGACAAATAACGAAGAAAACTGTTGTTTTTTTCGTTTTCTTATTTTTGGTTTTATATTGAAAAACGAATGAACGAATGATACACGGATTGAACTCTGTTATATGACCTGATGCCCAAAAACTGTATTTTGGCAAAGATCAGGGCTGAGGTTGAGGCTGCCATGTTTTCTGTCACAGAGAAGTTTTGAGTACAGTTATCAGTGTAAATACAGTGAAAACTCGCATGATTCGACTCTGAAAAGCCTTTTCCAGTACACTCATGTGAATCACAGGAGTCTAAGCTTACACGCAGCCAAAAGGTGAAAACGACAGGCTAAAGATGGAGCAGGGCATGTGGTAGAGATGGACATTTAGGCTAAAAAGAGACTGTATTCTACCAATCTGATCAAATTAAAGTTCATGTTTGTGACTGTAGGTGTAGTCCGGGAGCCAGCCCCCTGCACTGACATGATTTTGCTCTTCTTTTTCTCACTCTGATTTTCATTAGTGTAATGGGTCATCACCAGTTTGGGGTCTTTTGTTTCAACCTTGCCTCAAGATTCCTAAACCTTTTTTTTTCGAGCCAAGCTTCAGCTCAGACAGAATTTTGTGAGTGGGTGTTTTTTATCATGAAATAAAGTCGTAGATTTAATTTCAGACTTGAAGCGGCTCTGGTGTTGGATCAGTGTGTGTTTGTGGAGTTGGAAAGGCCCTCAGTCACAGGGACAGTGACGTTCTTTTGCTTTTAAACACCTTTGCGTGCACATCTGTTTTCCACATCTGAGAAGGGAGAGAGAGATTTCAAAGGTCTCCACTGTTTCACTGATGCTGAGAGCCTCCACAGGCCAGTCAATGGTCACAAACACCTCCACCTCTTCTCTCCACCTGTGCTGCTTCTCCCTCTGGAGCAGCTGCTGCACTCTTTCATTACTGTCTCTTGAGACGCATGACAATGGATTCCCATTGTCCAATTCCCAATATCCAATATGGGGACAGTGTAATTTATTAGTGCATATTTAGCACATTGTTCCTGTGGGGGGAAAAAAAAAAAAAAACTCAAATTAATTGAAGCCTTTTCTTCCTTTGCTGCTTTATTTGCCTCCGTGATTTTAAGGCTGAAATCTTCCTCCTGCAGAGAGTTACCTCCTCCTCAGCCTCCATTTGCAGGAGACCAGCCAGAACATTCCCGACAGTCACACACTCTGCTCTCAGGTGATTTCTGTTTGACTCTTTGACCTATAACCCTTATATAAGCAAGGTGTCTAATTAAAAAAAAAATAAATAAATTCTCTCTTGCTAAGTACATTTCTGATATTGAAGAATAGTTTGGGGGCAAGATGGGCCATAGGACTTTTGAACCGTACTGTTCTCATGCACGACTGCTGTAGGTTCTATGGCTCACACACAATTTAAGTCCAGCGGCAGAAATATCTATTAAATAGTGATGCATTCAGAGGAGAGGAAGGAGGATGGAGTGAGTGGAGAGGGGGAGCTGAGGATTGGAATGGATGAAAGTAAAGACCCTTCCACCGGAGAAGGAGGAGCCGATCAGGAACTCCATCCAGGGTTCCCCGCAAAATACAAAAAGACAGAGAGGAACCAAGGACACCAACCTGACCCAAACCAAGGACACCAACCTGACCCAAACCAGGGACAAACAACCTGACCCAAACCAGGGACAAACAACCTGACCAGAACCAGGACAAACAACCTGACCAGAACCAGGAACAAACAACCTGACCAGAACCAACAAACAAGACCAGAACCAGGAACAAACAACCTGACCAGAACCAGGGACAAACAACCTGACCCGAACCAGGGACAAACAACCTGACCAGAACCAGGAACAAACAACCTGACCAGAACCAGGGACAAACAACCTGACCAGAACCAGGGACAAACAACCTGACCAGAACCAGGGACAACAACCTGACCAGAACCAGTCACACCAGCCTGACAAGAACCAAGAACTCCAGCCTGACCACCTGGAGGAGCACACAGTAAAGCAGAGCTCCGTCCAGGATTCAATATTGAGGGAAAGCCTCACCTGGACACTTTTCGATTTACAGGAATCATGTCATGATTGTGATTTCATGGACGTATTTCTCGTTCATGCATTCCATTTTAGTGTAATGTGAGCAAAAATAAATTTCTAATTTGCAGTGTAGTTTTCATAAAAAGTGGAGATATTAAATTGTTATAGATTAAATATTGCTGTCCACCCCAAGTCTCCTTGCCTACTCATAAAAGTCACCACACGCTGCTGATTTGAACTTATTACACATACAAAACCCGTTGAACCCGTGTCTCTGGGCCGGGTGGATTTGATCCGGTTCGGCGCGGATCAGAAAACAAAGGCTGACCTAGTAAACGTGAACAAGGGCCAACTCAAAAAAGAAGTAAACAGAACTAAGTCTAGTGTGCAGAGGGGCCGCTCCACAGAGCACAGAAACATGTGGAAATGTCCCTGGTGTCTTGTTTTATAAATAATTTCAGGATATATTGTGCAGCGGTGCCTGGGACTAACAGTCGTTTCTTATGTCACAGAAAAAAGCCACAGCATCCACGTTTAAACAGGGATTATGTCTGCTATGAAAACAGAATAAACGTGTGAACTCCAGCAGTTGGCGGGTCTTTGAAGTGTGTAGTATTTGATGGGCTTCACTTCCCTGTCGGATTAATTCCTTCTCGGTCGAAAATAAAAATGGGCGAGGAAGCAGTTAATCTTAATAAGCATATTTGGAGGGATAAGTGGAGCAGACAGACTTTATTGATTGGCTGGTGTCTGGACTTGAGAAACTGACCAAGCATGGCAGGTGCATCTGCGCTTCTCCTGACCAAATGTCCCACCACATCCCGCTTAGCTGCACACATCTGCCTGGAGCTCGGGCTTATTCACGCTGCGGAGCCCGAGTAGGAGTCTTGTTCCTTTTAAAACAATATTAAAGGTGTACTATGTAACTTTCCTAGAGGGAGGTTTGATATCTGCTTGTGTCATTGGAGATGCTTTCTTAGACCCTGTTTACACTGAAACGAATCCGTGTATCACTGTATCAGAAACAATCTGCTTCCAGACACGTCGCTTCTGTGTCCGCAAGTCTTCCCTATCCACACAGCTTTGAGCATATTTGTTTATGTTTTACAGAAACAAAACTTAAAACCGCATGGCTCATTTGCATAAACTGAGTGCTCAAAAAACAGCTCGCTCCTTGTGCGCTGATGTGGTTCAGTTTCTGTCGAACTAAAGGACACGACTCAGTGGAATATGAGTGTTCTTTCTGTGACAGAGGGGTGTTCTGCTGATGGTGAGTCTGTTCTGTGTTTCTATCATGTTGGAGATGGTTCATGTTAAACTTTTCAGAGATTATCCGTCTGCAGGTCGTACACACAGACTGTTTATATGAATATATAGTAGAATTAGATACTTCTATATACACACAGTTTACTGCCATCACCACAATATACATGTTTTGCATACATCTTTATTATGCTGAGAGTTTTATTCACAGGCTTTCTCCTAAATGCCACACTCTTCAAATTCATGCCAACTGATATTTAGGCTGCGTTCAGACTGCAGCCTGAAGTGACCCAAATCAGATTTTTTGGCCCCTATGTGACCTGTATCTGATCTTTTAATGACAGTCTGAACCACACAGATCCGATTTTTTCAAATATGACCCAGGTCACTTTGAAATGTGCTCCTGAAACTGATACATATCCGACCTTTTGACATGCGACTTCAGTCTGAACGGCCAAAGCGCATTCGTCCGACCTACACGTTATCAACAAGCCACAAACGTCACTTTTCTGCACTGAAGTAGGCGAAAATTGTTAATGAACTCTGTCACTGAAGCAAAGCACATCACCACTCACCACTCTTGACTACGTCTCCACATCCACATGTTCCTTTCAACGGACGTCACTGCCGCTGCGCCACAAAACACCACGGCCAAAAACCTTGTCCTTCTCCTTCTCAACCTCCTCTTTAAAACAAGTAATTTGTTCATGTTCTGGCTCCGGTACAAGAGGAACTTTAAAATCTCCAGGTGCTCAATGCTGCGTCCATGTTTGGACAACTTCCGTAAACACAGAGACGCTCGCTGCGGTTGACGTCATCATGTCTCCAGTGTCACATGTGGGACACTTTCGGGCCGTTTAACGTTCACACTGGAGTCACATACAAGTCGCATTTAATTGGAAATGTGAACGACCTCGCAAAAACATCGGATTTCACAAAAAAATCTTAATTGAGTGTTAAGCCCTGCAGTCTGAACGTAGCCTTAGATGTCCACCCAGAGCAAATGAAGCTTTAAGAATCTTTGTGCTGGAGTGAACCAACTGGACGAAAGGCTTCAATGCTTCATGAAGCTTCATCTGCCCATCACCTCCCGAACAGAGCTCTACTCATGTGCTCTGTTAGCAGCAAGACTCTATCTTTCTCTAAGACTCTAAGATTCCTTGGAAAAATGTATGGATATGACCTCACAAATATCTCAACAAGCAAAGGGAAATCTGCTCCAAACGTCTACATTGCTGTTATTCACTAAACAATCATCTTGGAAGGACAATGGACACAAACTGTACATTTTGTGAACTGAAAAATGAAACCACCTCTCACTTATTTTGGACCCACCCAGACTGTGTGTTTTTGGAAAGAATTAATAAAACATATACGCAACTTCTTCTCCCATTTAACCCTTTCTTATAAAGATGTGCTGTTTGGTTTATGCAGTGTGCGTCATACGAAAAGTAAACAATATTATATAATTAATCTGTTAATTATCTTGGCAAAATTCCATATCCACAAATGTAAATTCACCCAAAATGTTCTTACTCTTGCGTGAAACTTGGCGTGGTGCTGCCGTCTGTTTGTCTCCATGGCGATAGACAAACTTAATGCCTGTGGAACATTTCAAACAAGCAATAAATAAATAAATAAAAATACACAGGCCCCTTAAATTAAGTGAAGAGTACATATAATCCAGCATTTAGATTTTAAAAGTCATGTAAGAGTACAAAAATATGATTCTACAATTTTGTCAGAATTCTCATTGTGTGAACAATAGCTGGAAAAATATACCCAGAATTAATATTTTAGTGTGAAATATTTATTTATGTAATGCTTTTCTAAACAAAGATGCTGCACAGATGGCTGGCAGGTACACAAAGAAAAGGTGCTGTACCTGATTTTTACACTCTAAAAAAATGTGAAAAACGGAGCAAGTTGATTTTAAACACTGCTCCAAAGTTTTTCCTGTGCATCCTAATTATCCACTGTGAGTTTATAGTCGCATTTCACATAGACCAATGCTGCGTTTTGGCGTTATGGTAAAACTAATGGTAATCGTACAATAAAATGCTTCACTAGACAGTGTGCAGCAGATGCACTTTGACCTCAAGACAATGCTTGTGCACTGAGGCAAGATACATTTTGCTCAAAAATATGGAAAAAAAAATCAGGTTTCAGGACCTAAAAAAGTATTCTACTCCAGCACAAGTAAAAAGTATGGTGTGCGATAATTACTTTAAGAGAGTATAATTTATTGTAATTATTATGTGAATACAAATCATTACTACTCACTTCTACCCATAATATTTTCAGTTGCCAGCCTTTTTTTTTTTTTTTGGTTCTGACACATATGCAACAAGAGACTCTCCAAACAGGCAGGGTGCAGACTGGCTCCCACATCAGAAGTTGAAATCCGTGTGTCAGTTTTAAATAACTCTCTGTAGATGAGAGCAGAAATGTGTGAGGAGGAGTTGAAAGCCGAGCGCTGTGATCTCCTGACTCACAGAGACTGGTGCAGTCTGTGGACGTCACCCACGGAAAGCAAACACAACTCCAACACGAGCTGAGGAGGAGGAACATCGTGACACTGGTGGGACACCTGAATCAACTAGAATGTCATCGCAGGCAAACATGCATGACTGAAAGACACTTTTCACATTTGACAAAAATAGATTGTGACATCACATTGCAAAGCATTATGGGATTATGGGATTTAGTTTTGTTTTTGACTCTGCTGGTTTACACAAACTGCAAGTTGACCTGCGTCGTGGCACATACTTTGGGTGTGTTACTTGCAGTCACTCTGTTACACCAACAACAACTGCAGTGTGTATTTGACCAAGGCCCTGTGGTTTCATGTGGTTTAACGTGAAAACACACACGACCTGAAAAGTGTTCCACAGTACTAGCCTGATTCATCAGCCTGTTTCACTTCGTGGAACCCGTCTGACATTAGGATTAGGATTCGTTCGCTCAATGGTAGGCCGATACTTTTTTATTTAACCAATCGCTGCTATTTAGTCGTGACGTTTGTAATGCGCCGAAACGCTCAGTCCTGTCCAAGTAGTTGCCGCCACAGCAGCAAACAAAGCAGAGACTGAACATGTCAAGGATCATTGTCATTTCTGTGAGGTGAACTTGTGAATTAAAGGTGCAATAAAAAATGCAAAGTTTGTCTCGTCTACATTCGACTCGACTGTTTTGTTTTCTGTTGTGTTGTACCACAAAAGGGACCCAGACAGGCACATGAGTTTGACGTCATGTCTTCACAGCTCTTCGCTGATTGGCCGGTGCGTGGTCTACAACTTCCGGGGTTCATCTGGTGTATTCTGATTCCTGAACTAATCACTGGAGAGAAATGAAATTGAGCAGAGGCACTAGGTGGCACAAGCCTGGCTCGCAGCGCCGCTGATCAGTGCCTCCTCACCTAGACCTGCACCTGGTCGAGGTCAGAGTGACTGGGTGCAGAGGTCAGTGTGGTAGGGTACTTCGGTTTTAATGAAGTCCTCACAATCAGTTTGTACTTTTGCATCCCGCTAATGAAACTACTACACATGGCATCAGGTGAAGTTGTATTCTGTTGTTTATGGACAGTTGTCATGTGGGAGAAAGGGTGACGTAGGCTTGTGGGCTGAGTCTTGGACAGAATTGCATTGCTAACCTACAAAATCAAAACCAAAAACTGGGACACCCCCAGTTTGTGGTGGTTGGTAATAATAAAACTGTGAAACAAGTGTCTAACTAGAAAAGCACTCAGAGAGCGCAGACCTCCACCAAGGACTACCCCCATTTTTTATATAAATTGCGATAAAATCAGTCTTCTGGATCAGATCGGGATCAGCCTTTGGAATATGAAAGAGGATCCCATTGTCCATCCCTGAGTCAAATTTCATGGGGTTTGGTCAATAATTAACCCAGATATTGAGAAACAAAATTTTTGGCCCCATTTACCACAATGTTAACTAAAATTTCAAAGTGATCCAGAATCCAGGGTTTCTTCCGGATCACCCCCAAAATGAAATCAGTTCTTCCTTTTCACATTTCCAACAAATCCTGAAAATTTCATCAAAATCGGTCCATAACTTTTTGATTTACGTTGCTAACAGACAAACAAACAAACAAACAAACAAACAAACAAACGCCGGCAAAAACATAACCTCCTTGGTGGAGGTAATTAAGGAAAACTGTTCTGCACTTGGCCCATTCATGACAAACGTGAGTCAGTATAGTCACATTTTCTTTGTGTTTTGGTCATTTTTAAGCAGCATTTATGTATTTTGCCTCAACAAATTACAATTTATGCCTCTCTTTACTGTTGGCAGGGATCACATTGGTCAAAAATAGGGACACCTGGGACATTTCTTGTATAAAAATGGGACAAATCAATGGTTTTGGATAAATCCGCTGGGACAGGGGACACAGGGCTTCATGCATGTTTTCGATGATGTAGAAAAAAGTCGATTTTGCGTAATGCCCCCTCTTTATCCCTGCAAAGTGACTGCTCTTGTACCTTACAAAAGTGAACTGAATGTATCACAGGTTCTTTGAGCTCGCAGACCTGGGTAAGGGTTTTATGGGCCCAATCTAAATTCTACTCTGGACTGACATTTCTTTCACTTTCTCACAATGCAGCACCACATTGGCGAGAGACGTTTTATATTCAAACGATTTCATTGATCAACCGCTGGGTAATCGCACAAGCTGAAAAGTGCCCAATCAAATTGTTCTCTCCAATTCAGCCGCGCGTGAAAGAACTCAGCGCTAACTCATGTCTACAGCCACCTCTGCTTTTGTGGACAAGTGGAGTGATCTCGGCTGCGCAGGTCACATTCAAATCGCTCTGAACTGAAAGGTGATCCGTGCCCCTCGTCTCTCTGCTTCACTCTGCACCTTCAGTCTCCCACACGCAAATTACTGACCCATTACACCCATCACCAGCCCGTCACCGCTTCTCCACAGTGGTCCACTTAAAGCTGCACTGTGTAACTTTTCTGCCACAAACTTGTTATTGCTTTGCCTGAAAGGGTTCACAGTCTGGCACTAAATTCATTTATTCAATTACAGGTGTTTTACTGCTACAAAATACTACAAAAAACATGCATTTCTTCTGTGAGTGAGCTCGCCTCTCCACAGATCTGACCTGTAACTTGACCCGGAGACATTGCTGGTTTGTTTATATGGAAATAGGTGAGTTTAATACGATACTGTGGGACATTTTAGACAAAACAATAACAAAAGACACACTGAAAGAAGACTAACTGCGCTTCTGTCTGTTGTACAGTTATAATCTATGACATCTTTGGATCATGATGTTTTAATTTGGACATTTTATATCACAATATTCATCTAAAGAAAAATCACAACAAAGAGATTTTTTTCATTTGTACCATAATGACCTAGCCTGATTCATCAGCCGGTTTCACTTCGTTGAAAATGTCTGACCTCACAGCATTAGGATCTGTTCGCTCGACGGTAGGCAGGTACTTTTTTTTTTTTAGTTAACCAATCGCTGCTATTTGGTCATGACATATGTAATACGCCAAATCCTGTAGGACGAAGGACAATAACGTGTTTCTCCTTGATAAAATTCACCAAACATTCTCTTTGTTCCTTTGTCTTCGTCTACATTCATCTCGACACTTTGTTTACTGTTGTATTGTTCCACAAAAGGACCCAGACAGACGCTTGAGTTTGATGTCATGACTTCACAGCTCTTCACTGATTGGCCTGTGCACAGTCTACAACTTCCAGGGTTCTTACAAACCATCTAGTGCACACAACATACGGCCCGGGGGCTGGATCCGGCCCTTCAAGACCTTTAATCTGGCCCTCGGCTGATTTTCTACTAAAATATTTAAATTATATTTTCTGTTAAAATATTGGTCATTTTCTGCGATGCTCAGCGTCGCAGCGTCTCCAGCGTCTCTGTACGTGGCCCCTCCCACCATAGCAGCACAAATGAAGACTTGTCTCTTTCCAAACGCTCTTAAAGGACGATCGTTTTGACTGTTGATCGTGACATCCTCATCAGCAAAATGTCCAAAATGAGAAAAGTGGACGCAGAGTGCAGGATTTTCCAAGAAAAACACTGCTGAATCCTACATGTATGAGAGAAGAAAATAAAAATAAGCAATTAAAAATTACTTCGGGTGAGTAAATGGTGAGGAGAACTATAACAATAACATGGTTAAAAGGTCTGAAGAGTTGATTTTACATAAGATGTCTGCTTTAAGAGTCTCATATCACACAATAGCTTCTCATGAGACAGCTCCAGGAATATGGAAAGGGCCAGTAAATGGATATGAATGAAAATTGGTCTCAGGAGATACATGGAGCTGAAAAGTGCGGCATCTGAAATATGTCAACTGTGACAGCTGAAAAAGTTTGGCTTAAACTTCCATCTGGAACAGCAGCCATTAAACCGTCAACAGAACGTTTGGATCAAGTTTAAGTTGCCAGTCTCTATAATCTCTCATGTTACAGATGATCACAACCGAAGACAAACAAACTGGCAAATGGCGTTCTACATTTAAAAAACATTTAAAACCAAAGATTGTGTAAAATAAAAAGGTTAAAATTACTGAATGTTAGAACTGGAAATGAGGCTGTTTTGAAGGATGACACACCGGCTTTCCTTTAGAGTTTGTTTGTCTAAGGAGGGTATGGGCAGCCAGGCTGGCACCACCCATCTAGTACCTCCACTCAGTTTCATTTCTCCCCAGCGACTAGGTCAGGAATCAGAATACACTAGACGGTTTGCAAGAACCCCGGAAGTTGTAGACTGCACACTGGCAAATCAGTGAAGAGCTGTGAAGCCATGACGTCAAACTCGTCGCGTCTGTCTGAGTCCCTTTTGTGGAACAGCACAACAGTAAACAAATCGTCGAGATGGACGTAGACGAAGACAGACATTCTTTGTTGGCAACGATTCCAGAGATCGAGGATTTAAAGCTGGAACAAAGAGAATGTTTGGTGAATTTTATCAAGGGGAAAGACGTTATTGCCCTTCTTCCTACAAGATTTGGCACATTACATACGTCACGACCAAATATCAGTGATTGGTTAAATAAAAAAAGTACCCACCTGCCGTCGAGAGAGCGAATCCTAATGCTGTGAGGTTGAATCAGGCTATGGGGGTATGGGGGTATCCAATAAAGCTTTGCAATGTGATGTCACAATTTATTTTTAGTAACTGAAAATCACCTGTGAACCATTAAATGCTTCAATAAAACCAAACCTTGTGTGGACCCAGCATCAGAGTTTGGGATGGTGCATGTTGTTTTGTGAACACTTCATCACATTCGTTTTCTCTGCCTTGGTCTGAGAGTGAGTAATAATCCTTTAACTTGACCGTATACTGTCATTTCAAAATAAAATGGAAGTTATCTCTACCGATGACAAAATGTTAGAGGTAATTTTAGATGAATGTCAAGTCAGGATTCTTATGAGGAGACTGTGGCCAATAAAAAGCAGCAGATTAAAATAGGTTGCTTCATAAGTTATAGCTCTGACCTTTGGTCATAATTACCACAGCGAGATGTGAAGTCCTTTACAGTGGTGACTCTTCCAAATAGTTTGATACCATAACTCAGTGGTGCTGTGATTTAAGAATGATTGCTGCATCTCATGTAGAAAGGTCAGTTAGGTAAGTTTTAGCCAAAAAAAAATTCCAAGTTTAAGTTCATCTTCAGAGAAATGAGTCACATGGCCTATTTTTATGAGTGTTATATGGTCAGCCAGCTCCTTCAGAAAATAACTCCATCTGCCCCACTCCTCTAGCGCAGAGCACAGGTTTTTCAAACATCTGGCCCATCACAAAACCAGTTTTTTTGTTTAGTTTGACACAGCGCGTCTGGAGAGGTGTTTAAAGCAGAAGCAGCAGAGTAAAGCTGCTCTCACGACGTATCGACCAATCAGGAGCTTCCCCCGTGTGACGTGGTGATATCAGATCACATCTGAATGTACCTTTAGTCAGACCACATCTCCCTTTACATCTCCATTATGTTTCTGTGGTTTCTGTACACACCTTCGTCAGAATCACATAGTAATGGTAAGTTGCTAAGATTTTAGAAAGGCCATGAAAAAGCATATTATATCTTTCAACTGCTTATACTTTATAACCCAAAAAGATGTTCCCTACGTTACAACAATGAGCAGTTTTATGACACGATGGGAACAGTGACCTGGACTGTCTTGGGCTCGCACAGATGCAAGGCTGATAATAACAGGAAACATTCGAGACTGGATTCCTGCTTTTCTGATCTTAGACAGGACTTTGAGTTGTCATAAATGTGCAGAGAAATCAAACAAACAAAAAAACATGTTTGCTTAGCTGTCAGGAGGAATGTAAGTTTAAAGTGCAATGTGTATGTATGAAAAGGAGTTGTGTTTAATAATGAACATTTCTGTTTGCAACTGATTCATAATTGTGACTGAACTGAAATGTACTGACCTGAAATGTTTTAAAGTGACTATCGGTGTTGATGTTTTGTCTGGGAAAGGGAAAAGTCGGCAGATAACATAATGACTCTTCTTTCTGCTCGTTTTCATTCATTTCTTATATGTCTGATGTTGTCTTTTTATATTTATTTTTATATGTTCATATATTTAATTAATAAACAAATAATAAATTAAAGAGCCAGTGGTAACCAACAGCAGTTTCATCATCTGTGAATCTTGAGAGTAACCCTGCATTTGTTTATCCTTCCGAATCAGAAGGAATTTGCCAAGCAACCCGCCTGACACAGCCCTTTTCCTGGGACGGCGTGTGTCAGACCTCGGAAAAAGTCGACCGAGCAAGGATTCCGAGTCAGAATCCAAATGGCTACGCCCACTGTGACATGTAAATATGAAGTGTTTTCTCTGTGTTTGGACACTTTGGTGGTTTAAATGACAATTTCAGTCGCTCGTTTTACTGCAGTACCTCACCTCGTCTGTATCACTGCCTGTGGGTTTGGTAGTCAGTGTTGTGGTGAGGCCAATATTGAACAAATACTTGTTTTAACGGGCAATAACGTCCCTAAGGTTGTAACGGAAGAGAAATCATAACATAAAATTAAGAGCAAATTCCCAAAATAAAATGTATTCAAGTGGCAGCGTTTTCATAATATGAGGGAAAAGTCATAATCATAATCCCCGTAGTCCGACACACAAAGCATAATAACATGCTTCAAACTTGGATGTGATATCAAATCCAAAGTCCAAGTGAGAGTCGGAAGATAATCCCACGCAGGGTCAGTACAACAAAACTACCAACACTACCACTGCTTCTACCTGTGGAGCTCCTCTAGACCTAGTGCCTCCGCTCAATTTTTTATTATTTATTATTTTATTTTTATTTATTTATTTATTTCATTCATAAAGCATAAAAAGACATCTACAGTGTCACAACATCAAACACACAAGAAATGAATGAAAAGGAGCAGAAAGAAGAAAAAATCTTATGTTATCTGCCCCCCTTTCCTTTTTCAAGACAAAACATCAACACTGATCATCACTAAACATTCCATATCACTTCAGGCACAATTACTGATCAATTGCAAACAGTAAATCTTCATTATTATACACAATTTAATTTCTCTCCAGCGACTAGGTCAGGAATCAAAATACAATAGACGGTTCGCAAAAACCCTGGAAGTGCAAGTTCGGGCACCAGCCAATCATTGAAGAGCCATATATTCTGTGTTGTCAATGATTCCCGGGATCGAGGATTTAAAGCCGGAACAAAGAGAATGTTTGGTGAATTTTATCAAGGGTAAATATACTAAAGCCCTGCTTCCTACGAGATTTGGGAAAAGCTTAATAAACCAGTTAGTCCCACAACCAAATAGCAGCAATTGGTTAAAGCAGAGGTGCTCACATTTTTTCAGCATGTGAGCTACTTACAAAATGACCAAGTCATAATGATCTACCTAATACAAAGCCAAGCAAACTGCACTGAAACACTCTGTGCCCCTTTTTTGGACCCTCACCCACAGTTTGAGAACCTCTTCTTTAAGAGAACTTCCTCTGGCACTTTATACAAAACTGTGGAAAAAGTGAAGGAAGATTTTTAAACCTGTTTTTTAAAGTTCCAAACTGGAGTTGCATTCTTTTCTGGTTTTGCAGTGATATTTACCAGCCTCTGCACATTTACCAAACCAAACACACATCGTGACAAATACAGATGCATTTGTGCACTTTTGTTTAGGCAAACTTCAGCCAAATGTGGCAGTAGGTCTGTTCTGTAGATCCGCTCTATGCTGTAGACCTGCTTTGTGCCAACACTGGAACACAAATTTAGACTGGTTTCTGCTTCACGTTTGGTCTTGCTCTTCTAATCAGCCGCACTGTGGGAGGGGCTTGTGTTGGCTGTACGCAGGAAGGAGCGAGAGCGTGAAAAGGCGAGGGGCGGCGTGCTGACGTGAGGCAGATGGACAGGTAGGATGTTTAGGAAGTTGAACCTGCCCTGTGATGCACGCTGGTACACGAGGGCACACGCTGTTGCAGACGAGCCGTGCATAGGGAGCGTGTGTGTTTGTGATGTGCCGTAGAGTCTCGGTTTCAAATGAGCGCACAGGCTGCACTGAGACGCCCCACACGCTCCTGCACCCGCTACAAGTTTATTACCAACAGCAGCGGCCGTAATGAAATATGATCACACTTGTTGAGTGTCAGACCTTGAGTGAGAGACGAGACCGAATCCAAACGCGAGTCCAAGACGAGACACGGCGATCTACCCACACGACCTTGGAGATCGACTGGTACATCGCGATCGACGTATTGAGCACCCCTGGGTTAAAGGATAAAAAGTACCTGCCTACTGTCGAGCGAACGAATCCAAACATTGCGAGGTCAAGCGGTTTCTACAAAGTGAAACCAGCTGATGAATCAGGCTACCATTTTTCAGCTGTCAATCAAACATGTCTTAGTAAGTGGCGTCCCAAAGAAAACCACGGAAGGAAGGAATAAACATGAGGGAGGCTTCTGGAGGCAGACATCTGATAAAACAATCAAACGTTATTGGTCTCAGTGAGAAGTTAAGATCCTCTCTTTGTCTCCTCTGTGGATGCAACTTCCTCACTCATTTCCTACAGAAACGAGGAGAGGAATCAAAGGAGAAGGAAGCGAAGAAAGAGAAATGAGACGTGGCTGTGCTATGAGACAAAGGTCTGCAGAAACTGTGATTTATAGAAGTCTTAAAGTTGCAGACACAATTCATATCGCTACAGTATTAAAGATTACAACAAATCCACAAAGTCTCCTTCTGTTAATCTGGTATTTTGACAGCAATTATTTCCAAGAAGTGCACCATAAAATTGCTCCCAACAACACTGCACCAAATTTCCTTTTTTCTTTTTATCTATCTGTTCTATCTTTTTCACCCACTTGAACAAATGACAATACCTTCGTCTATTAGACACAGGCGACCGAAATTAACCCAGACAGATACTGACAAGTGTAAAAGAGAACATCTGGTGTTCAACGTCACACTTATTAAAGGCGCCGAACCTGATTTTTAGTGTCTTAAAAAAACGTGAAAAGCAGAACTGGTTCATTTTTTAAACTGTTTGCACGGATCCAAAGTTATTCCTCGCTTACCTTATGCATTCAGAGCATTTAATTATTCGAAGCGATGAGTTTGCGATTTCGATTCCGATTTTTTGGTGAAATCCGATGTTTTTGCGAGGTCGTTCACATTTCCAATTAAATGCGACTTGTATGTGATCTCCAGTGCGAACATTAAACGGCCCGAAAGTGTCCCGCATGTGCACTGGAGACACGATGGCGTCAACCGCAGTGAGCGTGCTCTGTGTTTACGGAAGTTGTTGAAACATGGAGGTGAGCATTGAGCACCTGGAGATTTTAAAGTTCCTCTCGTACCGGAGCCAGAACATGAACAACTTACTTGTTTTAAGGAGGAGATTGAGAAGGAGAAGGACGAGGTTTTTGACCGTGGTGTTTTGTGGGACAGTGGCAGCGACGTCCGTTGAAAGGAACGTGTGGATGTGGAGACGGAGCCAAGAGTGGTGAGTGGTGATGTGCTTCACTTCAGTTACACGAAGTTCGTTAACAATTTTCGCCTACTTCAGTGCAGAATAGTGACGTTTGTCGCTTGTTGATAACGTGTAGGTCGAATGAATGCACTTTGACCATTCAGACTGAAGTCACATGTCAAAAGTTCGGATATGTATCGGCTTCAGGAGCTCATATCCAAGTGTCCTGGGTCATATTTGAAAAAATCGGATCTGTGTTGTTCAGACTGTCATTAAAAGATCAGATACAGGTCACACAGGGGCCAAAAAATCAGATTTGGGTCACTTCAGGCTGCAGTCTGAATGTAGCCATAGTAGCACCAGCCAATAAATGCGTAATGACAAAGAAATAAGCATATATAAGTCGCACCGGACTATAGGTCAAACATTTTGGGGGAAATTTCACTCACACTTTCACACTCATTTAAATATAAAACTCCTTCTGACTGGAACAATTTTCCCTCATTGATTCATGCTTTAACTTCTGTCCCTTCATTTAAAAATGCTCTGGTTCAATATTTACACAACCCATGTCATTGTTTTTGATCATTTTGTTGAATTTTGTTGTTCATCTTGTATTTTGTGATTATCTTTGAGCTCTTTTGTTTTATTATGAGTCAAACAGTCAAGTGTGAGTGAGTGTGTGTGACTGTGTGTGTGTGATTATGTTGATTTTGTTGTTTTGATGCTTTTTTGATTTATTTATTTATGAGGACCCCCTTGAAAAGGAGATGGCGAGACATCTCAAGGGTCTTGTACTTCAAACAAATAAATTCAAATTTATTTTATAAATTCAGAGACTAGGAACTGACATTTCATTCAAGTTCTAGTAAAAACAGCAGAAGAGAGAACAACAGACTGTTAACGTCACATATGAACAGTTCTTCAGATAAACTATAACATAAACAACAGAACAGAACAAGTTTAACAAACTCTCCATCTCACTCCAAATCACTAAATCCATTCAATTCTTCATCCTCAGTGTCACTTCTGAACAACTCCTCGATCTCCGGAGGTAAACAGAGCGCTGTCGTCAGATTCAGCATCAGTTCCATTTAGAATTATTCTGGCCTTTCTGAATCCTGACAGGATGGTTTCAGTGTCACTGAAGTCCAGGCTTTGTCCATCCATCCAGTGACTTCAGGAAAGTTTCATGGTGCATCCTCCCGGTGTCACAAGTTTCTCGCTCACTCCAAACTTTCTTTCTGCTGCTTGATTACCATTTTCGGCTGCATATTTTGATTTTCTTTTTGGGGGAATTTGTGTTCAGTCTTCTCAGCCGTCTTTATAAGTTTGTTTAAATTTTAAATCAGTGATACAGAAGTAATGGTGCGATTGACTGACATGATACAGACAGGACAGAGGCTCTTTCTGCAGGAGACATGCGCGGTGACAGTGGTACAAAATAATACAAGCAAATACTGACACACAAGACAAGAGCTTCTCGTGGCTATCAGTGTAAAAATGTTAATATATAAGTCGCACCGGAGTATAAGATGCAGGAAACACCCAAACCATGAAAAAAAAAAAAAAAAAAAAGTCTGCAAAATACAGTAAAACGCTTCATATTTAGATGCAGACAGAACACAGCAGGCTTACTTTGAGCTCAAGAGCTGCTTATTCAACATATCTGTACTCAGAGACAATGCTGACTAAAATCCACAATAAAAAATTTAAAATCTGTGGCAGGCCTCTAAATATTTCTGAACAAAGTTTCTGCTTCTTTCTTGTTTTTCAGATTTGAACATGTTGCTCTCTGTATGTGCTAACAAAAGAGAAAGACTTAATTATCCCCAAAATAGAAAATGTGCTTTTCCGCATTTCAACACAGTCCCTTTGTGTTGATTAGTCAAAAGCCATTGTGATAATGAACCAGGTGGAATTCTGCACTCCAGAGGTGAGTGTTGCCAAAAATGAGAAGACCTGAGTTATGGCAAAATGAGAAATTAAATTTGTCAACTGGACAAAAGTTTATTTCACAAATTGAATTTCTCCTTTTTGTTATGGATTCTACCTGGACGACAAATACCTAAGTTACTTCAAAAGTAATATTACTCAGGTAGAAGGTCAAAGTAATAGTCCAAGAAATTAAAGTAGTAGAGTAAAAATGTATTTAATAAGTCTGTAAAGAAACTTGTGAAGTGAATGTAAGGTAAGATTAACTTTATTGTCCTCTGCATTTGACCCATCCTTCAAAAACCACTGGGCTCCTTCATCAGTGCATGTTTTTTTTTTTTAGATTGGTAGAAGGATTTAAAAAAATAAATAAATCTAACACACAATATTTGGTATTTTCAAATGATAGACATAAATGTGAGAAAAACAAATATCTGAAAGATCAGTGTAACAACAACAAAAGTTAAAAGCATTTAATATTTTGTCTCCTGTTAGGGGCGTTTTAGCCAGACTGGTGCCACCTAGTGCCTCTGCTCAATTTCATTTCTCTCCAGTGACTAGGTCAAGAATCAGAATACACCAGACGGTTTGCAAAAGTGTGAGAAGTGTGAGTTCAGGCACCAACCAATCAGAGAAGATCCATACATTCTGTATTGTACAAATCCTGAGATCGAGGATTTAAAGCCAGAAAAAAAGAGAATGTTTGGTGAATTTTATCAAGGGGAAAGATGTTATTGCCCTTCTTCCTACAGGATTTGGGAAAAGCTTAATATATCAGTTATCCCTGTTAGAGGTGCATAACATATGTCACGACCAAATAGCAGCGATTGGTTAAATGAAAAAAAGTACCCGCCTACCGTCAAGCTAATGAATCCTAACACTGCGAGGTCAGACGGTTTCTACGAAGTGAAACCGGCTGATGAATCAGGCTAGGGACGTTTTACTTTCAAATTTAAATTGCCCATAATTTCTACTGTATTGGAGACATTTGGATGACCATCACCCATTATCATCGGACCTCGGATATGACGTCATGTCCATGTCATTATGTTTCGTACATGCCTGCCCTGTTCCGGTTTCGTGTGTTCGTCTTGAAATAAAATGTGGACGCCAACCAGAAAGCTGTTATTGTTGTTGTTTATCTTCTGATAGCGACTCTAGGGACGTTTAGCAACACCCATTTAAAACAAGTCTTTATTGAATGTTGGCCTCACCACAACATCAACCGCCAAACCCACAGACAGTGATACGGACACAGTAAAGTATCACAGAAATACAAGCGAATAAAACTGTCATTTAAACCACCAAAGCCTCCAAACACAATGAAAACAGTTCATACTCAAAAGTGACACTGGCACAGTCATCTTGGATTTTATCTCGTCTGAGGAAAAGGGGTGTGTCAGCGTGTGTCGCTAGGCAATGTCCTTGGACCACCGAGTCAGATGGATAAATGAACACACCATCAATCTGAAGCTTCTGAGGAGATACAATCTGGATGTTTGCATCACCAGATCATCACATCAAAATGAACTTTATTCATCCCCAAGGGTCACTTATTTTAGTTATAGACCTGCAGCAGAAGAAATAGTTATCAAAAACAAATAAAAAGTAAAAATCAAATTAAATATCACAATCCCAAAAACAACAAAACAAACAATAAGCCCATCTTTTTCATCACCTCAACCCCTGGTATAAAATAAAATACGATACAATACAATACAATACAATACAATAAAATCATTGTGAAAGAATTTCTATGTTATTTTAAGTGTTATGAATCATTTAACAACGTAATCATTTGTGTGTGTGAGAATAAAGTTATCAATAATTGTTTTTTGGGTTTTTCCATAGATGCAATCATATGATCTAGTTAAGGAGTTCTTGACTCATTAAGCTAATCTATTTATCTTCCATGAGAAAAGCAGCTAAGGGCTTTCCCCATCATGTGTTCAACAGAAGGTTTTGGGAGAAAACTGACCTGATTGTTTATCACCTGGAACATATAATCAAGTGTGAAATGGGGGGGCAGTTTAGACTAAAAGATTGTTAGTATGTGATCGTGTAAACACTGTGTGATATGATGTCATGTACTGTACCTTATCTGTGTCATGATTTTGAATAAAACGGTGCTCTGAGAGTTGTGGGACAGAGTAGGCTAGAGCGTAGCCAGGGGCAGGCAGTTCCTCAACTCTCCTTGCACAAGTATTAATTTTAACCATCTCGTTTTGGTGTGTCTTTATTTAATGTATTTTGATGTCTTTTGGGTAGAATTCCCTGACAATTAAAAAAAACAAAAAAAAAAAAACAATACAGTACAATACAATACAATATAATACAATAAAATAAAATAAAATCATAAAATACAATAAAATAAAATACAATAAAATAATAAAATACAATACAGTACATTACAATAAGATACAATACAATAAAATAAAATACAATAAAATAATAAAATACAATAAAATAAATACAATACAATAAAATACAATACAATAAAATACTATACAATACAATAAAATACAATACAATTAAATACAATACAATAAAATACAATACACATGATGAATAATAAAAAATTTAAATGTTGTACAGCACAACATATTATTACAGTTATGCAGAAGTGATGGTTGTCTCGTGGTCGTGTGTGAATCCCAAGGAGCTGAGGAGGTGTTCTGTCTCCTCCATCATTGCTTATTACAATATCAGCATACATAAAACAGATTTAATTCACGCGCTAATGGCTAATTACTTCTAATGACTAAATTGCAGCAGCTGCTCCTTCATCCAGGATGTCAGGTGAATTTGCATGGCGGCCATATTGGTAATGTCTGTGAGGAGTGACGGCGTCAGACGAGCAGATGGATTCTTCCCCGTTCCAGATTCACACACAGTATGGATTTAAAAGAGCGGGAAAGTGCACATATATGTATAGATTTATGACCACGTTTTCTGGTATTTAGTAAAATCTAAAACACACAGCATGAACAGCTGTAAGAGCAGAGTATGCAGCAGGACTTGAATTTTAAATACCACTGAATTTCTCACTTTGATTTTTTTTTTACTCTAAATAAAAATGTTATTTTTATTCTGAATTTTAGTTCCTGAAATTTTAAGTATACTTTTTTCAATATGTTTCAAATTCAAAATAAAAATGTCACCTTTTAAATATTCAGCACAGATATTTCCAAGCCCTCAAATATAAAAGTCAAACTTCAGAGTCCAAAATTCGCTGTGAAAATTTTCATAACAAAGATCCAAGACGTCAAAGCAGAAGCATCGATCCTGTGTGAGTGATGAGGACAGAGACTGTTTCCTGTCAACTGTTCTCTTCTGTGTTCAGGTTTACTCTTAACAAATAAAAGAGATGAAGTTTTGATGAGGATAATACATGCATCCTGAATTTCAGACTTCCGGTCATCGTGCAATGCATACTGGGAAGGATCCTCCGAAAAAGTGAGCATCAAACCACCATGTTTGTTTTCCCAGTGGGATGAGTCTATTGACAAAGCCGATTTTTTCAAGTCTTTTGAACCATATCACTTTTGTTTCTGGTTCTGATCTTGTCAATTTTAGTTTTGGGATTTGGACATTGTAATTGTGTGGTTGTTGGATGTCCTAACAGTGGAAAATGGCTCAAGAAATGGGCTTCGGAAGCTTGCAAACTCCATAAATTCAAAAGGAAATCAGATGTGTGTGACTGCAAACCTCCATTCAAAGTGTTTCCCTTACCAACGGAATTGAAAAATAGTGAAATTGAAGGCGATGGGCAGGATTGATCCATGGGAAGGACCAAAAAAGGAAACATTTGACTGCCAAAGAAATCATCCCGCGTTTGCAGAGAACATTTTGTATGTGGAGCGCCAACAAAGCAAAACCCCGATCCCTCGCTCGAAGTTAAAAAGTCAACGCCAAAGCAAAAGGCACCAGCTGTTCACCAAGAAACACCTTCCACTGCAAACAGACCAAGACGTGATGTTGCTGTAAAGTCAAACAAGAAAGTGCGAACACTGTGTTTAGTAGCGTGTCACGAAAATGTCATTTTTTTTCATGAGTTGTGTATCTGTTAGTTGTGTGACTGTAGATCAATGTGTTGGGCATCACCAGAAAAAGAGGAAATGGAAATTATTTTCGTTCCAATTAGAATTTAAACAGCATACACTGAAAGAGAAAGGAACTGTTATAATAAGTGATTCTCTCAAAAACTATTCATATTTTGCTATACAAATGCATAGAATTATAAATAGATAATTTTTTTTTTTGATTTTGAGACACTCCCGTTGCACGAGCTTGATCCTTCGCAGAGTTATGACCAAAAACACATATTTGACCTTGCTTACATTGACCTTCAAGTGACCTTGACCGGTTTCAACCTGTAAGATCCAGTGTGCCCCGGTTATGTGTGTGCCAACTTGTGTGATGATTTTAGGCTGCAGATGGTCCAGAAATAGCAGAAACTGCCGATCCTTTATAATGGTGTGACCTTTCAATTGACCTCAGATCATCACCAAACTTTTTTTTTTTTTTTTTTGTGGCATAGGGCACGGGGGCTTGACCCATGTACCAAATTTGGTGACAATCGGTGCATAAATGACGAAATTATCGCGGGTAGACAGACACAGACACACAGAGTGAATACAAAGCCTGGTCAACCCTTTGGAGATCAGGTAAAAATATGATACATGAAAGATCCAATAAGAAGGAAAGTCTGTCACAATGGTCCAGCTGCATAGCCCCTTTTTCAGTTTTGACAAAGCGTTGAAAGGAAGAAGAGAACGTTTTCCGAGGTTTTGAACCATATGTCAATCGACTTTCTAAGGTCCTGTGTGAAGAATCCCTCAGTCGTCCAGGTAGAATCCATGTCGAGGAGAAAATTCAGTTTGTCGACTGGACAAAAGTTAGTTTGGTTGAAGATGTTTCGCAGCTCATCCAAGCTGCTTCTTCAGTTCTGGTCAGACGCTGGTGACACTTCCTTATATCTGCAGGGAGGAGCTTAACTAACTGAAACTAACACACACACTTGTTTACAGTTTCTGTTAGTTAGTTCAGCCTATTGACCTGTACAGGGTGTGGGGTGTAATTATCAGAACAATTCATGGCCATAATGGAGCTTCCACACCTCTGGACCTGACCTGACTACACCTGTTGTTCTCTTGTTTGTTTTGAATTAGGTTTGAGGATGGAGTTGTAAATAGGAGATAGATGGTGTCTGAGTATGAGTCTGAGATACGGTCTATATCCTATTTAAAGTGTCCACCACCATTTTGACCAGAACTGAAGAAGTAGTTTGGATGAGCTGCGAAACGTCTTCAACCAAACTAACTTTTGTCTAGCCAAAGATGTTAATTTTGTCTTCTTATATACTTTAACTTCTTGGGTTCTTTTTAAAGACAATACAGTAAAGTGTGACATCACCACTGACACCGGTGACAGTTCTGAAGAAGGCTCGCAGAAGCAGCCGAAATATGTCAACAAGGTAAATACACTTTCATGTCTTGTCTTTAAAAAGAACCCAAGAAGTTAACTTTTGTCCAGTCAACAAACTGGAAGGTCCTGTTACACGAAACTGACTCTTGTGACCTTAAAAACATGTTATAATGCTGTTAGCTACTCAATAACATACCTGGAGTTGTGTTTTATTTGAGTAATCCTTTATTATTAATCTGGCTATAAAAATAATAAATACAAAATGAGCAATGATGACTTTGTGGAACAGCTTTATCCTGCAGAATTTCTTTGTGGATGTCAAAACGCTGCCAGACTGCTTACATAACGTAAACACGTATTATTTACTTCACATTTACAAAGGATTACATTGAAAAACAATTTTCCTCCTGTCATATTTACTCTCAAACTTGAATTTCCCCAGTCTCAAACAAAGCCGTAAACAGACAGAGGGGGCAGTGGGCGGAGATGCATAGATGGATGCTCCGTGTCACTAATGATGAGGAAAATGGAGGGTCATGTGGGATCCCCGGCTGGATGGAGAGCCCGGTTCGGCTGAGTGGTGGGCGGATTCACTGTCGACATGTCATTACAGAGCATTGTTTCAGAAGGGACCTTTGGACGGGGAGTAATAGGAGGAGACAGAGGAGATAAATGCGTTCCGGAAGAGAAGCAGCGGGCCGGAGGAGGCGGAGAATCTAACCCCTGTCAGATCCACCACAGAGCCGAGCGCCGAGGGTCGACGGGTCACAGGGAGAGGAGAGGAGGAGGAGACGCAGAGGACACAGCGGCATTGTAACTCTGGGATTGTGTTTGGGAATATAGAAATGCTGCTACGGAAAATGCAGGTGAGGCCATTTTGGCAAATGTTCAACACAAATTAAAGAGTGGACAATTATGCAAAATCGATTTTTGTTTAGCTTTATACCGGCTTTATGCTATAACATTTTTAAATAAGGTATTGTATATTAAAAAAAGCATTCGATATGTAAGGTCCAAACATTTGTGAAGCCATAGTAATTCTTGTTCCACCTTTTAAAATGCCTCAAAAGTGAAAAAAATCCACAGACAGCGATCCAAGTGCAGTTAAAAACTCTTTACTGAGTATTCGAATAATTAAGGACATACAAATACATACACCAAAATGGGAACTTTAATATCCATTCCCATAGTGCACCTGAACTCGCCTTAAACAAGGAGCCGTAGACCCCAAAATAATACAAAAAAATAAACATCACTTAAGTAAACTTATGATGAACATTAGCAGTAATTAACTGAAAGAAAAAATGTAAATAGATCTAATTATTTTTAAGCAAATAATCAACAGATAAAATGCATGATTTGGGTAATTATTTATGGTTAAGTAAATATTAAATAACAAATGAAGAATAATGATCTCAGTAATGAAAGGCTTTAGGCTCCCACACTATATTTTTTTATATATATAATGTATTAATTAATATCATTGAGTGTGTTTACATGCACATCAGTATCCTGGTTATGGCAGTATTCAGGATACCGGATTCAGAAAACACGATACTCATATCCCTGTGTACATGTGGCCACACAGGCTTGTCAAAGCCTGATCCTGTTAGATCTCAGAAGCTCAGCAGGACCAGGCCTGGTCAGTACTTGGATGGGAGACACTGGGAAACTCAGGTGCCACAGGGGGGCACCAGTCACACCAGCGTGTTGGTTGGAGGGACCAATTGTGCCGATTGGCATGGCAGCCATGCTTCTGTCAGTCTGCCCCAGGGCAGCTGTAGCTACAATAGTAGTTTAACACCATCAGGTCTGAAAAGAAGGAATAATGACTCTATTATATATATATATATATATATATATATATATATATATATATATATATATATATATATATATATATATATATATATATATATATATATATGTATATATATATATATGTGTGTATATATATGTATATATATATATATATGTATATATATATATATATATGTATATATATATATGTATATATATATAAGATCGTATGTTTTTTTAAGAGAAAACCTCATATATTTCCAGTAGATTTTTAATAGTCAGCTTTTATCAGATACTTAGAAAATGCCTTTAAATCCTCAGCATGTTTGGCGCTCCATATCTGAAAGCACGCACAGTGGGTTGGATCATTTGTATTCGTGGGCCGTCTCCTGCCTCTCTTCGCTCCACTTTACACTCCGCCAGACGTCCCCAAACATGGTGTGTGTAATGAGCCACAGCACATTCCCTGTCCATCACCGAGGGACACTGATGGGACAGACACACAAACAAGCACGCAACAAGCTCGCCACAGCCTCCTTTGCCTTTCCTCAAACTGTACGTGACCTATAGTTGAAATTCCTGATCGGCTAAAGACATGTCCGGCCGATCAATTAGTTGACAGAAAAAGGGGGTGTGGCAAAAACACTCAAAATGTCTCTCTCTTTGTCTCTATCTTTGCACTCACAGGATTATAATTTAACTGAATTCTGCACAAAGACTACTATTTTTACAGAATTACTTAACGATGTATTTATATAACAACTTTTGCGCTGCATACGGACTGAACCAGGACTAAACCAGGTCTAAACCAGGCTAAACCAGGACTAAACAAGTCTTAGTTCTGGTCTCAGTGCCGGTCTGGTTCCGGTCTGAGTCCTGGTCTCTGTCCAGGTCTGGTCCTGGTCTCAATCCTTATCTTGTCTCGGTCTCAATCCCGCTCTCAGTCCTGGTCCTGGTCCCGGTTTCAGTCCCGGTCTGGTCCCAATCTTAATCCTGGACTGGTCCTGGTCTCAGTCCTGATCCCGGTCTCAGTTCTGATCACCCAACAGTCTACACGGGCGCACCTTTGGGCCCATCCCGATACTCCTGGTTCATTCCTGGTTCAGACCTGGTTCAGTCCTGTTTTAGACCTGTTTCAGTCCTGGTTTAGTCCTGTTTTAGTTCCGATTTAGTCCTGGTTCAGTCCGTATACGGCGCAAAAGTCCGGCATCACAGTTTAAGTCACGGAAACGGGAAAGCGCTCTCCGTTTTTTCCATCATTCATTTAAACACAAAATTGATAAAATTGAAAACTGAAAAAACAAGTCGTTGCCCGTTTTTTTCATTTTGATTTTGGAGACCAATAGTTTTGTTTTTTTTTTCATTTTGTTATTTTTGTTTTTATTACACGGGTTGGTGCACTCCATGGGTTTCCTCAGAACTGAAAAAGGCTCTTAAAGGCAACTCTTGAACCTGAGAAAAAAAAAAAGTATGACAATATGTTCTAGGTAATACTGTAGATAATCCTGGCGCTTGTGGTTTTGTTAGACAGCAGTCAGAGCAGACAGTACAGTAACAGTATGGAGCAGCTGTTAACAGGGCTACATTATTCACTGGGGCCCTGTTCAGAGCAGAATGAATCTGAAGAGTGTGTTTACAAAACCATCTGTTCAACTATAGCTCTGTGGATGTAGGACAGATGCCAGCGCTCAAATATGGAGAAGCATCACTTTAAAAACACCCTGATTGGTCCCTATTCGATTTGAGTAAATTACAAATATTTATTGAATATGAAATCCAATCCTTATACTCTAAGAAAGTGTACAAGAATAAATTGTGGTGCTGCCCGAATGTCAGGAGGTTCTAACACCTTTTTACATGAATTTTAATGAAGAGGAGTCACTCTGTCATTCAACAACTCCAAGGGCAAACTGACTTTAGGGACAAACACAGACATGACGACATGGAGAAGACCAGCCCTTCACAAATAATTAGAATATTTTTTGTCACTTATTTCAGAAAGTCAAACCCATATATTATATAGACCTATTTTATAGAATGTAATAGTCACTGATCAATAGGGGTGTAACTAGGGTTGTCCCGATCCTTTCACGTGATCAGATCACGTGACTGTGGACTCGATCCTGAAGAACTGAAGAAGCAGCTTGGATGAGCTGCGAAACGTCTTCAACCAAACTAACTTTTGTCTAGTCGACAAACTGAATTTTCTCCTCGCCATGGATTCTACCTGGACGACCGAGGGATTCTTCACATTTTCTTCACATTTGTTTACATTTTACAGAAATTAAACTTAAAATCACATGTCTAATTTGCATAAACTATAAGCTTTGAAAAAAAAACATGCTCTCTTGCTCTTACTCCGCACGGCTCTTGACTACAGTAGCTGTAATACTCTGACAATCCATCAAGCGCTGTGGCTTCGTAGCTTACCAAAGCCGTACTAAAACATTTTGACAGATTTTTGAGCGCCGTGTACCACATAAAACCGGTTCGAGGTCAGTAAACACAACCAGAATTAATCCGTAAAGCGCACTGTCGATTTTTGAGAAAATTAAAGAATTAAGTGCGCCTTATCGTCCAAAAAATACCATATATACAGTATATTTCAATGGCGAATGTTTTTAAGTATGGTTTTAACTTTCTATTTCCATCAAATCAAGCCACTTTTTCACCTCCTGAAGGTTAACTAATTCTGTGTCCATGGCTTTTGAGTAAGAGCTTCACCTTTCCATTAGCAACAAAGGCAATCTTGACTCTTAAGTAACCAAACACTAAACTAAGCTGCGTGACCGGAAGCAGGGATCAGACTTTTGGGTTCCACTGCAAATGTCTTTATCTGCTAAGCTACTACAGGACGGATTATTACGTTTTGTTCAAGAGTCAATACGAACCGTGATCACCTTCGAACTACTGTGACCTTTGACCGAGATAAAGAACTGTCCCGGACTCCAGTTCAATAAAGACAGCTGTATATTCCTGCAACAGTCCCGGGGGCTCATTGACTGAATGGACACGCACTTTATCAATTCATTGCTGGAAGTGGGCTTAAGTGAAAGACTTGACCTGCTTTATCTCCAGGGTCAACACAAGTCTGCGGACATTCATTTAAAAAGTGGTAACGTGCTTTAGGGCAGCCGTCGACCTTCACTAGTTATTGGAAGATTTGGTAGAATATATTATTGGCATTTGACCCAATCCTTGGACCCATCCTGCAGTGTTTTCAATAATTAAAGTACATCTGGCATTGCTCGATTGGGGTTTGATTTTCTTTGGTGCTTTCCACCCCGAAACAATGGCAGTTGGCTTAGTTATCTACAAAAGTCAATACTGAGTAGGGTTGTTTCGATACAGGTACTCCACATTTTTCTGGTATCGGAAAGTACTCAGATCAAATCACCGTTCTGATACCACTGTGTATTTTCCACAATGAGGACCTGTAGATACCAGATTAATCCGTGTATCATTCATTCATTTTCCAAATAAAACCAAAGATAAGAAAATGATATATATATATATATATATATATATATATATATATATATATATATATATATATATATATATATATTCTTCATTATTTGTCTCCAAAACCAAAATGTAAATTTGGTTTTTCAATTTTTTATTTTGTGTTTAAATTAATAATAGAAAAAACTGATAATTGCCATTTATGCAGGACTTTTGCGACACATACGGACTGAACCAAGACTAAAACAGGTCTAAACCAAGTCTAAACTAGGTCTAAACCAGGACTGAGTGTCGGCATGGCCCAGAGGTGCGCCTGTGTAAACTGTCGGGTGATCAGGACTGATACTGGGACCAGATTGGGACTGAGACCGAGACAGAGACCAGGACCAGACTGGGACCAGGACTGAGACTGGTTTAGTCTTCTTTAAGTCCTGTTTCAGTCCTGGGATCAGTCCTGGTTCAGTCCATTTGTAGCGCAAAAGTAAATATAAAGTTAAAAAATGTAAATATAAAGTAAAAAAAAAAGTTAAAAATAAAATATTTTAATCCTCAAACTCATTTATTTTTCAAGCGTCCCACGGCCTGTTTTTTTTTTCTGATTACACTCACACTGGACAAACGAACTGTGCTTTAGGGGCTATCCGTGCTTGGACTCAGTTCTAAAGTCCTAGCGTTTGATTATCCGTCGGCCTCCCACTCAGATCTCGGATATGATGTCACGTCCACGCTGAAATTGTCATTTAAACCACAAAAGCGTCCAAACACAATGAAAACAGTTCATATTTAAAAGTGACACTGGGCACAGCCATCTTGGATTCTGTCTCGGAGTCGTCGCTCGGTCTCCTCCGAGCTCTTCCGAGTTCCGTATGTCAAGGGCGTGTCAGTGTGGGTCGCTAGGCAACGTCCTTGGACCTCTGAGTCGGATGGATAATCGAATACACCATAAGTGCACCCTATGATCGTGTTTACTCCTGTATTTGCTTTTGTTTTGTTTCCTCGAACATTCTGGATTCCGCCCGTTGCTAGGCGACAGATGACATCATCACATTCTAGAATTTGAAAAAAAAAAAATTAGTAGAATATTCTCGTAGTCATGGCAACAGTCACAAAGGCTTTATGATGCGTTTAAGTTCAAAGCGCCGACCTACTATTCAAAGACATCTGAATTGGTGAGGCCGTGTCACACGGTCAAAGTTCACATATTCTCACTGCATACGAGTACAAGTTACACTGTTTTCACCCGCGCGGTCAAATAAAAAACTCATTTTCCAAAGTGCATTTTGTGATCGTCCAACATGTCCACTCGTGTTTACCGTCCTCAAGAAAGTGTCTACGACCTTCTGTCCAAGGAAGAGGTCAAATCTGAGAGACCTCCCAGGTATGTGTCCAAGTTCAGGCCAGCAGTGATCCAAGAAGAGAAGCTTCCCAAGAGACCTATGAGGACGATGGGCCCCGCTAAAGTAGAGGCTCCCTCTCCAGAGAATTTCCTCAAGAAACACTCAAAAGAGCCGAAACTACCAGACAAGGTAAAAGAAGGCCGTATCAACCCTCTGAGGAAGCCTCCTGTTCCCAGGCGCACAGAAATCCCTCCGATGGGCATCCAGACCAAACGAGACTTCATAAAGACCTGCACTTTTGTAACTACCAAACCCAAGCCCATCAGCGTAGACACCCACAAGGGCCACAGGGAGGAGCTGGAGAACTCCGGTCGGGTCCCCAAGTACATTAAAAAGAAGGATTTTGGTAAAGTCCCGGCGTATCTCCAGCACCGTAACAAAGAGAAGCAGAAGGCTCAGGAGCTTTATGACAACTACGTGAAAGAGCAGAGAGAGAAGCAGGCCATGAAGCAGCTGTCTGAGGAGGAGAGGAGGGACATTCTCGAGGGCCTGAAGAAGAACTGGGACCGGATCCATCACGAGTACCAGTGCCTGTCCATGGTCATCGACACATGGTCCAAACGGGCCCACAAGGAGCGCCTGGAGGCCGACATGAAGCATCTGGAGAAGAAAATAGAGATGTTTGAGAGGTTTAAAGTCATCTACATCTCTGAAAACTAGAACTATCAGATGCTTCTGCACAGAGAACAGGAGAATCAGTCAATGCTTTAACAGCAAAAAAAATAAATAAAAAATAAAAATAAAAAAGTTACACTGTTTACCATTTTAACAGAAATAAGGCACATTTTAAAAACATTTTCCAAATTATTTTATAAAAACACAATATAGCAAGATGACTTCATCCAACCTCACAATTTCGGGTGAGTTTGGTTCGTACAGGGTAAAGAACTCAAAAGGAGAAGGCAGGTTTTGGATGCGTCGCCCTGTGCACAGACCTGCTGACAAATACAGAAGTGGCTATGAAAATGTCTGATGTCGGCAAATCCTGGGCAATCAAACACGAGGCACACATTCTCCGGACGCTGAGCAGCGCGGGCAAAGACAAAAACATCATTAAGTTCATTAAGTCTTTCCAGTACTTGAACATGTACTGTCTGGTCATGGAATATTTAGATCAGAGCTTATATGATTACATGCAGAGCAGGAAGTTCAAGCCTTTGCACGTTTCAGATATCCGCTACATCACCGAGCAGCTGCTGATAGCATTTAAAGAACTGGCCAAGCACGAACTGATTCACGGAGATCTCAAAGCAGACAATATCATGCTGGTTGACCAAAAGCATGAACCGTTTAGAATCAAGCTAATTGATTTTGGTTTTACTACCACTGTGAAAGACACAGTTCCTGGTTGTGTCATACAGGCTGTTGGATACCGAGCTCCAGAAGTGTCCTTGGGATCAAAAGTGGACCTAACAGCTGATATGTGGAGTCTTGGCTGTGTTCTTGCGTTCTTGTACAGCGGCCGGAATCTCTTTCCTCTTACCGAGTACCAGTCAATGAGGCTTATCACAAAGCTCCGAGGTATGCCCAGTTACGAGCAACTCGAAGATGGCCTGTTCACACACCATTTTTTTATTAACCAAAATGGCATATAATTGCATGGAGACACCGCAGAACTACACCGCCAAAACAAAAGAGCCCAGCGGCCACTGTAGGTACTGGTCAGAGAACTTTACCAGTTTAGAGGACTTGTCGGCGTTCCACCCCAAGCCAATCACCAAAGTAGAAACGGAGGAGACCAGGCAGTTTTTTTACTTACTGAGTTTACTTCTGAAGGTGGATCCAACAGAAAGGCTCACCGCGAATGAAGCTTTGTTACACCCGTTTATCACGCAGAAGACGTTTAAGAAAATGGCTGCTACGCTAAAGGCCACTATGAAAAAGGGATCTTCGAAAGTGTCAGTCATCACCTCCCTCAATCCTACCAACTCTATTACTCCAAAGAAAAAACGCGACCAGTCTAAGGTTAAGACTGCAGATCATCAATCAGAGAATTTGACTTCTGTTGTGACTCAAGATGATTCTGACTGGAACTTTGAAGATGAGATCAACACGCCAACCTTCTTTCGCTTTAGCTACTCCACTACACTGAGCTCTGAAGATGAGTGTGAAACCAGTATGAAAATCGCCAGAGTTCTCACACAACAAAGTAAGAAAATGACAGTGCCCACAAGAGGGACTAGCAAAGCATGCAGCTTGAGTGTTAAACCTATCGTGCAAAATAGAGCAGACAAAGAAACATCATACACACCTTTGAACGTCAGGCACCAGTGCACTCAAACCAGCCCCAAAACGGTCTTTAACTCCTTCCAAGAGCTCAAAATAACTAGAAGAAAAAGAAACAGCAGCGAAGCAACAGTTAAGCCAAAGAAGAAATCAGAAATCATAACAGGCTCGATTCACGCTCACGACACAAACTAGGAAGACCTCCGGCGGGCTCTGTTCGCGGCAGTAAGTCCAACGTCGGGAACTACACCGGAAGTTGCAATCGCGTCTTTCCAAACCTCTGCAACATCTGTCAAAAGGCATCTGACGTAATTATACAAAACAGAAGATTACGATGCCAATATCAGATTAGAATTTAAGCACTACAGTGTAGAATATAGTATTTTGCAGTGTAGCGCAAACAGTGAAATTGTTCTGCAGGGTTTTTTCTTATGTTAAAAGTAGCGCGCCTTTAATTGCTTCCTGTCGTGACGTACTCTTCAAACTCATACCTGTGTGGACCAGGGCTGGCTCATTGTGTGAACTGACTCAGATACTGACCAAAACAAGTGGTGGGTGTCCCTCGATGTAACTGTGTAGAAACAAAGGCGTCAGAGAATAAAAATAATTAATATGACGATCATCACACTTGTTTAAAATGTCAATATGGAATGAACACAAAGGTGGAAAATGAGGAGAAATTACCTTGACAATAATTTCTGTCTCTGTTCTCCTCTGGGCGGGTAACATCAAGTCTACTACAAACCATTAATATTTGAAAAAAAACAACAACAAAAAACAGTGGCAGGTCTGGTTCATGTAATTTGCTGTGTTTTGCCTGGGTATGTGGGTGTGAAAACGACAAGCATGTTGCTATTGTCAGAGACTTTCGATTGCTATCCTATGGTAGCAAGAACTTTGTTGTTGCTAGTGGCAAGTGTGGTGAGGCTGCAGCCGTATGGAGAAAGTGCTGTCCTGTCACCCTTCAGTCTTGATAAAGTAACGTCGTGTACCTGTCCATACCGCCTTGTACACTATCCCACTCGTACCAGTGCTATTTCAACTATTTCAGCTTGTGCTTAAGCTCCGTTTTGCTAACACCATTGAGCGGCTTTCGGTTGTAATTTCTAGTCTTGTAATTTCCAGTCCGCAACCAGCACTGAACCAGAAGGATTAAACCAGGACTGAGCCAGGACTAAAACAGGACTAAAACAGGACTAAAACAGAACTGAACCAGTGTCGGGAGGGGTCCAGAGGTGACCGCAGGTGAATGAATTGGCTCCGAGCTCCACGCTCCTCGTGGCTACGTGCAGCTGTCTCCCGATCGCGCTTTACGGACTCCTGCTCCGCGGGCTCCGTGTTCCCCCTCTCTCCCTCTCAGGTCTAAGATTAGCCCTGGTTTGTCCTGGTTCAGTCCTGGTTTAGACTCCACTGCACACTGCTAATTAGCCCTGGGATAACGTTACGTCTGATGTTCGCCAGCTGGCTCCACTATGTTATCTACTAAGATATAGGTGCAATTTCCCATTCAGAGGACGTATTTCTACACAATATCACAAAGCAGCGTCCGGTTCCCGAATTCAATGTGGCAAGACAAGACATTTTTACAATAAATTTTAATTAACCCACTTGTTGGTCCCTGTTGTAGCTCCTTGTGCTATTACTCTGTTTTTACCTCTGCTACTAACTTGAGCATGCGCAGTCTTGATCTTGATCGATGTTTCTACTGCTCGATAAATAATGTCTGTGAAGTGATGACATATTTTTGACAGTAAAATTCCGTCTGTGAATTCGTATTTGTACTGATGAAAGCGTAATCGTAAATTTTCATTTCGTAATTGTAATTCTTGATGTCGCAACTTTTCAATTCGTATTCTGATGGATAAAATACATACAATACATTTTATGTACGACTGTATTCATTTGAGAGTTTACAAATATTTATTTTATGCACAACTACAGCCAAACATGCATGGATTTCCCAAATATGCACGGATTTCTATACTATGTGCGCGAACATTTTGAAAGCTTTCTTACTCCATAAATTTTGCAGTAATGGAAATGGCCGCTAATACAGTATTTTGTGGTGAAATAATACAATAAAATACTGTGAAACCTTGATAATAAGTAAAAAAATAAATAATACAGTAGTTTACTGTGATAGCAGTGTTTTTATAGTGAACTTCAAAATTACAGTCTCATACTGTCAACATTAAAGTTAAATACTGTAAAGTGACAATATGGCAATTTACTGTGAAATTTTACTGTTGAATATTGTGAAATGCTGGTAATTATTTATAGTACTCAATATTGACTTTTGTAGAACTAAGCCGACTGTGATTGTTTCGGAGTGGAAAGCACCAAAGAAAATCAAACCCCAATCGAGCAATGCCAGATGTATTTTAATTAAGCCCAAGAGGGTAAAAATAAACAATATTCTGTAGGTTGCTCATTTAAAAATACTACATATGAAATGCACCAGAATGCTGTAATTACATTTAATTTGCTCCCATAAAATTGATAAAAACAGTTAGATTTTATTTACAGTTGATTAATAGTGGCAAAACAGTTGACAGACTTTTAAATTAATTTCATTAATTAGAGCAGTCTCGCTGTTGGTACTGCAGTAACGCCTGTGGTTTTTACTTTCATTTGGATTACAAACACCAGTGCGTCTCTTTTCCTGTTGGAGGTTGGAGACCCCTGACTAAGTTTAACCATAATGTCAAAACCAAGCCCTACGCCGAAACTTAGACATTATCGTACAAAAAAGGCAAAAAAAAAGCTTTTAACAACTTTTAATGTCCCACTTGTCTAGATGATACAGAATGATTCTGGTGAGTCTGGGTCAAACGCCCGAGGACGAGTTCGTTCAAATGCGAGGACAGGAAATCACGCCTTCGCCGCCGTATCGCTCGATCGGTCCAATATGGCTGACTTCCTGTTGGTTGCCTAGCAACCGCGTAATATATTTTTTTGTTTGGAACGACCAGACCTATCCACCACCCGAATTTCGTTTGTCTACGACAAAGTTGATTTTTCGGGTATAGCCATAGGCGCAATGTATTTTGATTTTGCAGGGGGCGCTGTTGAGCCTTTTTTTTTTTTTTTTTTTTGATGTGGACCATAATTGTAAATTCCTATTTTGGCGATCTTGAATTTTGTGCAAAATTTCGTGAGTTTTCGTCAGGGGGAAGTGTGTGAACTGTGCTCAGGGGGGTGAGGAAAATAATAATAATAAGAAAAACCAGAACAATAACAATATATGTGCCACCATAGGTGGCACATATATTGTTATTGTTCTGGTTTTTCTTATTATTATTATTTTATGTTATTGTTCTGGTTTATATATCATTGGTATATATATCATTGGAAAGGGCTCACGTCCAGTAACGCACCCGTGCGGTCCATTGTCATTGTCATTGACCTCTTCGATTACTCACATACCCAATGCACGTTTTTGGCGTTTACGAGAGTTAACGATTACAATTATGCCGCTGACGTGGCACTGGGCAATGCCAGTCTGTACTATTGGATGCCATGAGTTTCACTATTGAGTGGCACTGAGTGTTTGATAAGGGGAGAGCGCTTCGCGCTCTGTTTTCGCGGGCGCACTTGACATGGTGCACGAAGTGAACAGTAACAATTAGGCCACTGTCGAGGCCCACGGGTGATGCCACCGTGCCATGTCAGCGGGCACCAGTCACTGACATGAGTGTGAGTGTGTTTGGAAAGGGGAGAGCGCTTCGCGCTCTGTTTTCGCGGGCGCAAAGTGCACGATGTCAAGTGCGCCCTACGTTTTGGGGTGAACGATTACAATTATGCCGCTGACGCGGCCCATGGGCAATCCTAGTTTGTGTCGTGAGCGTGAATCGAGCCTATTATGCTACTAAAGGGGAAACTTTAGCGCGTGAGGTAAAGAGATCACTGACGAATTTGCGAATCCTTCCAAATACTGATTTCTTCTTTGGTTTAACTGTTGCTTCGCTGCTGTTTCTTTTTCTTCTAGTTATTTTGAGCTCTTGGAAGGAGTTAAAGACCGTTTTGGGGCTGGTTTGAGTGCACTGGTGCCTGACGTTCAAAGGTGTGTATGATGTTTCTTTGTCTGCTCTATTTTGCACAATAGGTTTAACACTCAAGCTGCATGCTTTGCTAGTCCCTCTTGTGGGCACTGTCATTTTCTTGGCGACTCTGGCGATTTTCATACTGGTTTCACGCTCATCTTCAGAGCTCGATGTAGTGGAGTAGCTAAAGTGAAAGAAGTTGATCTCATCTTCAAAGTTCCAGTCAGAATCATCTTGAGTCACAACAGAAGTCAAATTCTCTGATTGATGATCTGCAGTCTTAACCTTAGACTGGTTGCGTTTTTTCTTTGGAGTAATAGAGTTGGTAGGATTGAGGGAGGTGATGACTGACACTTTCGAAGATCTCTTTTTCATAGTGGCCTTTAGCGTAGCAGCCATTTTCTTAAACGTCTTCTGCGTGATAAACGGTTGTAACAAAGCTTCATTCGCGGTGAGCCTTTCTGTTGGATCCACCTTCAGAAGTAAACTCAGTAAGTAAAAAAACTGCCTGGTCTCCTCCGTTTCTACTTTGGTGATTGGCTTGGGGTGGAACGCCGACAAGTCCTCTAAACTGGTAAAGTTCTCTGACCAGTACCCACAGGGGCCGCTGGGCTCTTTTGTTTTGGCGGTGTAGTTCTGCGGTGTCTCCATGCAATATATGCCATTTTGGTTAATAAAAAAATGGTGTGTGAACAGGCCATCTTCGAGTTGCTCGTAACTGGGCATACCTCGGAGCTTTGTGATAAGCCTCATTGACTGGTACTCGGTAAGAGGAAAGAGATTCTGGCCGCTGTACAAGAACGCAAGAACACAGCCAAGACTCCACATATCAGCTGTTAGGTCCACTTTTGATCCCAAGGACACTTCTGGAGCTCGGTATCCAACAGCCTGTAGGACACAACCAGGAACTGCGGCTTTCACAGTGGTAGTAAAACCAAAATCAATTAGCTTGATTCTAAACGGTTCATGCTTTTGGTCAACCAGCATGATATTGTCTGCTTTGAGATCTCCGTGAATCAGTTCGTGCTTGGCCAGTTCTTTAAATGCTATCAGCAGCTGCTCGGTGATGTAGCGGATATCTGAAACGTCCAAAGGCTTGAACTTCCTGCTCTGCATGTAATCATATAAGCTCTGATCTAAATATTCCATGACCAGTACATGTTCAAGTACTGGAAAGACTTAATGAACTTAATGATGTTTTTGTCTTTGCCCGCGCTGCTCAGCATCCGGAGAATGTGTGCCTCGTGTTTGGTTGCCCAGGATTTGCTGACATCAGATATTTTCATAGCCACTTCTGTATTTGTCAGCAGGTCTGTGCACAGGGCGACGCATCCAAACCTGCCTTCTCCTTTTGAGTCCTTTATCCTGTACGACCCAAACTCACCCGAAATTGTGACGGGGGATGAAGACATCTTGCTATATTGTGTTTTTATAAAATAATTTGGAAAATGTTTTTAAAATGTGCCTTATTTCTGTTAAAATGGTAAACAGTGTAACTTGTACTCGTATGCAGTGAGAATATGTGAACTTTGACCGTGTGACACGGCCTCACCAATTCAGATGTCTTTGAATAGTAGGTCGGCGCTTTGAACTTAAACGCATCATAAAGCCTTTGTGACTGTTGCCATGACTACGAAAATATTCTACTAATCTTAGTTTTTTTTTTCAAATTCTAGAATGTGATGATGTCATACCCCCCAGACGGGCGACAAGAGACAGATTTTCCTGTTGAGTCCATTGTACTATGAAATATCCTAGAGGGAAACAAATAAACGTTCAACCCGATCATTTTTATTAGAGAGGAGACCCAAGAACTCACTTTACTACAACAAAGATCAGAATGAACAGTATTAATTTTAGCTGTCCCCTGTCTGTATTAAATAATATTGGCCTATAGAATGCTGTGATGTCATCTGTCGCCTAGCAACGGGCGGAATCCAGAATGTGACGTCATGCTTCCAGTTCGAGGAAACAACACAAAAGCAAATACAGGAGTAAACACGATCTTAGGGTTTTAGTTTAGTTTCCACGAACTGGTGAATTTTATATGTAGTATTTTTAAATGAGCAATCTACAGAATATTGTTTATTTTTATCCTCGTGGGCTTCCTTTAAAACATGAAATGGATATTTGCCCTAGACAAAAATTTGAAATTACATATAATATCATGTGGCACATACAATAATAATAATACATATTAACCCTTGTAAGGTCTTCGTTTTTTTGTTACACAGGGAGTCCTGCTGGGTCTGGTGGACCCATTGCACTCTGGGGCTTTTACATCATCATATTTAAAAAATAAATAAATTTAAAATTCTCATCAGATGCTTAATTCATTTCATTTGGAAGTAGTATTAACAACTTATTGTTGCTCCCTTTACCTTTGTTAAATTACATTTATGAATAAAAAGGCCACTCGTTTTTGTAGAGGTTAGGGTTATTAAAATAGAATAAAATCAAGAAATGCATCATATAACAGTCATGACTGGATAATAATCAAACAATGTACAATGTAATGAAAAAGGTTCTCACAACAATATAGTGAACTATTCATTTGAGTTTCAGCAGAAATTTAACTTACACAGGTGAGTTTACACAACATCTCTCTGAACAACACGTTAGTTCCACTGAACACAGACATTTTCAAGACAGACTATACCATACATGAGGGGCAGAGTTTCACTGTGTCTATTGCAGATGTACTTTTTACACTTGGTGAAACACCAAGTGTAAAAAGTGCACGAAAACACAGAAGAACACGGAAAACACTGGCAAGGATAAAAATCTCAAAGTAGGCATCTAAATTAGTTTCATCAAAAACCTTCCTCCCTTCCTCACTCCTTCCTTCTATATTGGTGCAGTCCATGATCATGTTCTTGATCTGGGGTGGCATAAAAATGTCAAAAGAAGACGTGATGTCATCTACATGTGTGACTGCAGATCGTGTAGGCCCTGGCGCCTTCAGTATCATGTTGGCAGCCATGTGAAGGCTCTGTCTTGAAGTGGAACACCATTGAATTTTTCCATCTTTTCTCAATCATACATTGTCCCCTCCTATGTCTGGCTGCTCACCAGCTCACCTCTCATAAGTTGGTCTTTGGACCAGCTGCTGGCAGACTGGTCCTATGGCTGAGGTCCGCTTGTGTTTTGCTGGCTGCTCATGGTTGCTCCGGCTCCTGGCTCTGTTGGCTGATCTTCACCCTCCTGTCCCCTTTTTCTTCAAACTCACTCTCTGACCCTGAATTTTCACAAATTTGATCTTCATTCTCAGAGACATCTTCTTCAGCTGCACCATCAAAACCCTCTGCCTCTTCCAGAATCAGTTCCATCGCAGTCTGAACTGAGAATTTCTTCACCATCATCAACAATTGGGATTCCCACTGACAGATGTTTATGGGGACCCCTGGATTCATTAATTTATTCATTCAGACAGAGGGTGAGATGTGGGTACAGATAGTGTTGGGTGCACACACAACACACACACACACAACACACACACACACACACACACACACACACACACACACACACACACACACACACACACACACACACAACACACACACACACACACACACACACACACACACACACACACACACACACACACACACACACACACACACACACACACACACACACACACACACACACACACACACACACACACACACACACACACACAACACACACACAACACACACAACACACACCACATACAAAACACACACACACCACATACAAAACACACACAACACACACACACAACACACACACACAACACACACGCAACACACACCACATACAAAACACACACAACACACACACACAACACACACCACATACAGAACACACACACACACCACATACAAAACACACACAACAACACACACACACAACACACACCACATACAAACACACACACAACACACACCACATACAAAACACACACAACACACACCACATACAAAACACACACAACACACACACAACACACACCACATACAGACACAACACACACACACACACACACACACACACACACACAAAACACACACAACACACACACACACACACACACATACAGAACACACACAACACACCACATACAAAACACACACAACACACACACACAACACACACCACATACAGAACACACACAACACACCACATACAAAACACACACAACACACACCACATACAAAACACACACAACACACACACAACACACACCACATACAGAACACACACAACACACCACATACAAAACACACACAACTTACACAACACACACCACATACAAAACAGACAACACACATACAACACACACACAACACATACACAACACACACACAACACAACACACACACACACACACACAGGCCCAAAGAGGAGAAAGGGGAAATAAGGAGCTATGATTTTCATACTTTCAGTAGCTCCGGGTCCAGTGGACCTGAAGACCCTGTGTGTAATATAAGTGTGAAGGGGGTGGAAGCAAGGGGGGGGGTCAATATTTTTTTTTTTCTGATTCATGTTCCTCACTCAAAATGAGCCAAGGCCAAATAATCTCAGGCTTAAAAAATAATTCTTTGTATAATTTTTCTGAAGTTAAAAACTGAAAACGGGTCCCACAGACCCGAAGACCTTACAAGGGTTAAAACACATTGGATAATGTTTGTAGTGTGTTGTGAAAAGGCTCCAGTCTTTTCCATTTGTTGTGCTAAACTAAGCAAGAGTCTTTACCCAGAGGACTTTACCCCACACACCTCCACCAGGATTTAGTTTTTACCTTAGTTTGTTTCTAAATATAAAATGTATTTGCACATCAAATATTGTACATTTAATACCATACATTTCAAGTGTTCTGATTTGAAAATATATTGTATTGTCTCTGCGTTATTCTGCTTGCACTGGGAAATTAGCCGTTTAAACCATGTTCTTACAAACATAAAACCTTGTGAACATGTCTTCAGGGTAAATACAAACACACATTTTGTCCATGAGTGTGTGACCTGTGTCTGGTTAAGATTAGGCACAAATCTCTTAGGGTTATGTTTTAGAAAAGGGTTTGGGCTCATCTAAAAAGGTAACAAGTGCCTCAAGTGTATTTCTGACGGCATTTTGCACCAGTACATGCACGTTTCTATATATTTTAAGTCTTTTTTCTACTATTTCATGACATTTGGTCTTTTTTGTGTTAAGAGCTGCACCAGAGGTAGTTGGAACTAACACGTTTTTTTTTTCAGCAGTTTAGACAGTTTAGAAAACTTCTCAGAATAAATAAAAGATAAAACTTTTTCTCTGAAATTGTAAATATAAAAGGTCAATAACAAATTAAAAACACAAAAGAGCAGCAATTTGTAAGAATGATCTCATATTGAAAGAACATGCTTACTCCAAAAGTAGGGACACTTTTTATTTTAACTTTTTTGTGCAAAACCAACAATGAAAGCACCAAACTCATTTATTTCAGGTAAAAGAAGTGAAAGTTCGGTAGCACTTTATAATAACTCCTCCTTATTAAGCATTTATTAAGCATTATTGAATACATGTGTTAATCATTAGTAAACTGTTAACTCTTAATTATTTCTCATCAGTTAATCATTTATAGATGTATATGTTAATGCTTTGTCCATGGTGAAGAAGTAATCTTACAGGCATTTGTTAAGCATTATTTAACACATTGGTTAATCATTTGTACACACTTACCTCTTCATTTTTTCATGTGATTTAATCATTAGTAAATACATTATTTAATGTCTTTAGTCATCATTAGTAAAGCATTACTAATTCATTCCTACTCATCAACTTTTAATATGTAACAGCATTGTTACACCCAAATTTATCAAATTCTTAACCCACATACTCAACTAATGATTTGTTACTCATGTCTTAATGGGGTTATTCCCCAGTATTGATCAGTTACTAAGCACTTGTACATGGTAGTTAGAATAGGTTAAGCAGAGGGTGTTTACGCTCACCACATGACGACCACCCTTCATGGACGCAATATGTTCTTCTAAAGGGAGACTTGTCTGTGTTCTACTAAACATTTACAAATGATTTGTTAAGCTTTACTCATGATTAATTGATCAGTTATAACTGCTTAATTAAGTATTTTGTGGGAGCTCTTCTAAAGTGAAGCTTGTCTATGCTCTACTAAACATTTACAAATTACTTATTAAGGTTTGTATTAATATGTTAAAAAAATGGACATGTCATGAAACCACACCATAGAGGGAAAGAAAATAAATATTTAACTGGTTGTGTTGAACACTCTTTTCAACAGAGAAGAATAGAATATGCTTGAGTGAGTCTTACACTGCAAAAAGTGCCTGACTAGAAACAAGAAAACAAAAATACAAAAAATTTGACAAATGTTCTTGTTTTAAGCAAAAAAAAAAAAAATCTGCCTATGGGGTAAGAAAGTTTTTCTTTCCTAGTTTTAAGAACAACATTAGTACAAAAAAAAGTCAGAAATTCTTAATTTAAGCAAGTTGCAAGTAAGATTTAAGCAAAATATTCTCAGTATATGGTCAAATTTAAGAAAATAATTCTAAAAAACATTCTAGACAAATGTGCTTAAATGTAGCTCAAAATAAGCTTTTTTTTTTTTTTATTTAGCCTAGATTTAAGCAAAACTTGCTCATATACTGTAAAATCTAAGCAATATTTTCTCATTATATACAAATTTCAGGTCAGTGTTGCTAGATTTAAACAAAATTTACCTATATGCATTTCCTTAATTTAGTCATAAATTTGAAAAAAAAATAAATAAAATTAATCTTAAAATTATGCCCATTCAAAGCTGTCATTTTAAAACAAGACAACCCCCAAAAGTCTTTCCTAATTTATTTATCCATGAAAACATGGTATCAAATACAGATGGCTCACAATAGCTACAGTAGAGCAGATTTAAGTAAATATAACTAAAATAAAAAGTAAAACACTTTTAATTAAATTACAAAGTAGTATATTACAAGGAAAACCAAATGTAAGAGCCTTCTTGTAAATGCTAAAACCTCTGGTAGCACAACACAAGTGTTTTGGAAAATTTGTTTGTACATTTTAAGTAATAAAAATAATGAACTAAAATAGTTGCACATTCACTCACTCAGTGAAGGACTTCCACTCTGTTATGGCTTTTTTCTAAGTTGATGTTGCATCTTTGTCATGGATGGAATCTTGAAGGACTTCAGTTTGTGGGACTGAGAGCAGAGTGGAAATACACTTTGGTTAAGTGAGATGAAAGGCGTAGTAAAAGGTCATCAGGTACACTAGTCCTTCATTCAGCTTGTCACGTGCAAAGGTGGTCACAGGTGTGTTGCCCATTGCGATCATGCAGTTGTCCTTGCTCAAGAGCAGCACTGGGCACGATAGTGGTCGCTTTTGAAGATAGCCTTCAGGGTCCTCGGATGTCTGCGATACAAAACATGATAAGGGTAAGTATTCACTGTTATAAAACACTGAAACACCCTAATTCTAAAGAATAACATACACAAAGCTATTCTCACCTTAAGTGCGTGAAAAAAGCTTCACCGCAGGAGCCTAATTTCTTTGATGGTGGTGCATTGGATGGAAAAAGGAGGGGTAGAGCTGCAAACACTGCTAAGGCATGATCAGACAAAAGACAAAAAAAGTTACCATCTGCTATAACATTGGTGCATTAGTTTAATAATTGTGTTATCTCACCACTATTGAGTGTCTTTGGAGGCTTCATGGCTTTCTTCATTACCCCATAGAACTTGACTTTTGAAAAAAAGTTTTCCCATCTGTCCCTAGTCTCAGCAGTGTAGTTGAAGTTTTTTGGTTGAATAATTCTCTCTACATCTCATCTAGTACCTGAAAAAAATACAAACTGCTTAAAGCACAGTAAAAGTAGAGTAACTAGTTTAAAACCACTTACCATCCACCTGCCCGCCGGCGGGCGATTTTCCAATAAAAAATGTTCACTCTGTATATTCACCTTCATTATTGTTTTCACTACTGGCCATACATCGTTTGAAAGCTTAATTTATCAACAAAACAGCCATATCATTCATTTTATGCCATACAACGAGCCCGAATTTATGTGAATTTAAAAATTCAAATCATAAACAAAGAATAAGATACGCGTTTCTTACCTTTGAGCCGGTTCTGTCGGTCCAAAACGCGTTCAATCCATGAAAAGTTGTACTCAATAAATCCATAATAATCCACAGAAAAAGAATATCAAGTTGTTTTTCCAAAAAATAATTCCATGTGGGGGAATAATCCAGAAAATCGTCGTCCGTATGAGTGGATGAATCCGTGAATGAAAATATTATGTCTCTTCTCCGCCTCTTCTCCCGCTCTCACTTCCCTTTCTCTCCCGCTCTTGGGTACGCTTGTTTTCCTCACACTCTTAGCTTCAAAATGAGACCCTCCCCGCTGTTGCTGAAGAAGCTAACGCACTCACGTACTTCCTGGCTTTACGCACGCGTCATCAGTTTGTTTACGGGAAATCTCTTCAGTCATTGGATCTTCCAGAAAGTGATTGACATATTGTTTTAGCCTATCACCAGAGCTTTCAAACGGTGGGTGGGACATTCAGATTGTATTGGAAACGGACCCTGTGTTTATACGCGCAGCCGAGAGGAACAGGAGAGAGACACAGAGAGCAGTAGTAGTAGTAGCAGAACAGCCACTTGGAAGACAATTTTGGCTACTTTTAGTTTTTTTTCTTGAGAAAACATGCCTAAAGCTCAGAAGAATTTGTATTATAATAATAACAATGATTATTATTATTATATTATTATTATTATTTTGGCACAAATTTGGCAATCTTGTGCCGAATTGTCATTTTGTTTACACAAAGGCTCACAGCATCAAAACCCTTTGTCCTAGAGATCTGAAATTCTACACAGTTGTTGCCAACAACTTGAACAATGAGTGTAGTGAGTCACAAATGCCTAGCATGAAGTATGTCCAAGCTAAGGCCTTTATTTTTTTCTATTTTTTTTTCAAAGCAAAAAAATACAATTTTAATTGACTGTACTGTAGGTTAGGCAGCACTCACAGTCTTCTTGTACATATCTACAGAAACTAGAAGGCCTAAGCTTTAAAATGGTGCCTCACACAAGCATGTGGGTTCTAAGGTTTTCTTTTAATAAGCTATGGCATTTGGGTATGTCTTACCATTGTGCACACACCAAAATGAGGCGGGTGGTAACAGGTTAAGGAAGTTGTACTTATATAGTCCAATTCTTTGAAACAAGGGTAAACATCAAAAATATTTGATGGCCTGTCATCATCTTTTAGAACATCTGATGTGATGAAGCGTTGTCTTGAGTCAAATTCCAGGTTGAGCAAGTGGCTGACAGCAGCTTTATTTGCCTTTTTAGCCTTGTACATCTCTTGGAGGGTGTTATAGTGTCTGACTTGGCTCTTCTGACTGTCCAGGACGTCAGTGTCAGCAGAACCCCCTAATTGAGGACATAAAAATGTTGTAATGTTTTTCTTTGAATGAATACAAAGTAAAACTTCATACTGTACCAGCATCATCTTCACTGCTGTCTGGAGGGGGCTCTGGAGTGCTGGCAGCAGCAGGGGATTTCTCCAGAATGATGGTGGATGCTTGGCTTGATCCAGTTAAGATTTCATCAAAGTCTGTTGAGCAAGACTCTTCATAGGTCATGCGACGTTTCTTGAAAGGTGCACTGGCTTGTTTTGGGCTTTTGATGTTTGAGAGCCTCTTTATGAGCTTCTTGGTAACATGCAAGATAGAGAAAATGGCAAAATGCATAAAAGAGAATCAGAAAAATATTCTTATATAAACAATACTGTGCTAGAAAAGTATTTACCCATTCACTCTCAGTTTTTTTTTCCCCTTTAACATTGGATAATACTCGACTAATCTCTTCACCACAGTGTCAACCTCATGTTTGGAAGGGTACCTTGAGTCTTCAAGGGCTCTTGCAATGGACACCATGTTTGTCATGGTGTTTCTAATCAGTCTGCAGAAGAGTTCCTTGGACAAGTCAGAAGTGGTGGAGCCAAGGCGTTTTTGTTCAAAGTAGGAATTAACAGGCTTGTTCAAGTTCACTATCTGTGTAGACAGTATACTCTGGACTGGACATGGCTAGATACTTTAAGGGATTGGGTCTGTCTTCTGGAGAGCGGCTAGTTGCAATGGCAGATTGTTTTGATGGCTTCACATCTTTGGCAACACCTTCAACCTAAACAAATAAAAGTATTCTGTAATTAAATCTTTATTGCTTTAAGTTGCATGGAAAGTTTTGATTCATCTATATCAACTATTTGAATCATAAGTAATGTATATACTCACCTTTTCATCACTGTTCACAAGAAACCACAGTGCCCTGTGCCTGAGAACATTTTCTGGACCTGGCAGCAAATCTTTAATGTCATCCCTTGAGCGTGACCATAGTAATTCTTCCCCAACATTGGCAGCTAAAACACAATACACAAAAAGCAGTTAATGAAAAGTACACTACATGCATTCATTTTCATACGTTCATACTTTCATGGCTACATGCTTAAGCTACTCTAGCTAACCATATTAACTTAGCTAGGTCCTTAGCAAATAGCCAGTATTATGAGCTAAGTGTACTATACAGCACATTAAAAGTCTGATATTGTTGCAAAACATACCTCTTAAAGTGTCTACTGTAATTTCGTCAAGTGTATCCATTGCAGTTATTGCGTGTTAATACTGGGTCCTCTCAAAAAATCTATCTTTTCCTGCTCCTGTTGAACCGAGCGCCACAAGAGCCGTTACGATATCACAGGAACGCGCCGCGCGCGCTCTTGGATTTGAACAGCAAAGCGCCGCTCTCTGGACTAGTCCATTATGTGTGCGAGGGGTTTTCGCGGTGTTGGGTGTAGTTTAGCATTTTAGCTATATCAAAATCTATTTGACTGTTCTAATGTAAATTGAATGTATAATAAATTAAATGTTCAGGTAGAACCGCTATTTTAGACAGTTTTATTGTACAATTTATTGCATAAGTGGTTCGACCCACCGTGAAAGTACAGCGGCATTATGAGTAAAATAGAGGTACTGTAAACAAGTTTGTGCGGCATGTCGTGAGAGACTGTAGTGTTACCGAGAGAAAATATGATTTGGCGTTGTGTTATTTGCTTTGTATTTGTCGGTCTAACCCTCAAATCTTTACTTAGTCGCATCAACTCTGCCCACAGTCGAAGTCCGGACTTCCGGGTGGTATGTGGTATTGATGGCTGTGAAAAAAAAAAAATCGAGTGTACAACTCACTCTGGTACCATATCCGGAGATGTCAGTCGACGTATCTTTGCTGTGGCCAACACAGGGCGGCTCCACTCCCGGGAAGAAATTCTGCGCCAGGGAATCACAATACTTGGGAATACAGACCCGGTCTGGAGCACGGGGATGCGGAAGAGCGGGACCGACCTGCAGGTGACACCGCTGGCAGTGCTGCGAGCATCTGTACACGATCAACACACAGACCAGCACCCGGATGCCCCACCGAGACGGAGGAAATGCCACGACCACATTCAGACAGTTTGATTTTGGATCATTTTGGTGAATTCAGTGGTATGTCACTGTTCGGCGGGTTTAATGAGAGCACCCTGCTCGCCTCTCTTCACACCGGGATGAAATACCCTCCTGCGCTGGGACCAGCCCAGACCAACCATCATCTACACTGGATTCACCGGTTGAGCATTCGGATACTGCTCCTGCAGCATACATTCAGGTAATCCTCTGTGTATTATTTTATATATATTATTTGCTTCAGTCTCTATAAGAAAAAGTGTGTAGATCATCTACTATGGAGGTATAAGACAGGGCTGCTAGATTATGGAAAAAAGTCCTTATCCCTATTATTTTGGTCAACATTGAAATCATGAGTATTCAAACGATTATTTTGTTAAGTTACACAATGCATTTATTCAGCATTTCTCTCATCATAGAATTCACTGAGTTCTGTCCTTCAGTTCGACAGAAGCTGATCTGCGGGGGGGGGATAAGACCGTTACTCCAACGGGGGTTGGGAGGGCGGGGGACACACGCTGCCTGTTCACCATGCTTGGTGCTAAATTGAAAAACAGACACAAGCATTTTATGACAATGTCGCATAAAAAAAAAAAAAAAATATATATATATATATATATATATATATATATATATATATATATATATATATATATATACACACATATATATACACACACATATATATATATATATATATAATATAATAAAAAAAATATATATATATATATATATATATAGAGAGAGAGAGAGAGAGAGAGAGAGAGGGGTAAATATTATTTCTACAGTAACATGAACATGTCAGACTGTTGCTACTAAGCTGGGATTTAGCTCGACTACTAACGTATTTCTCTGTTTTCCAAGCTTGTTAAATTAGGTCCTTATTATTTGATTATCATAATATGCAATAAGGACCTAATTTAACAAGCTTTTGCTCATGTGCAAAACAAAAACATGCTAAAAGTGGAGCTACATCCCAATATGTTGGCTAGAGTAATGTTTGGTGAGACTTTTGTATCTTGTAAGTTTATGTTTATTTGTATTAAATGTTTAGACTGGCGTGAATGATGTTGTGGCTGCAGTATCAAGGTATGTTGGTGTCTAATTTGAAGAGTCGGTTTTAGAGGGTCTTCCAGCAACATCTAGAAAATGAACTTGAGGGGGAAACAATGGCAATGTTTGACCAGATTGAGGATCCATTTGCTACAACATACAGACAGGACAGTGTGATAAAAAAAAAAAAAGTATTTTGTTGAAAATGAGAAAGTGACAGTGGGGTATACGGCATGCTTCTCAAAAAAAGGAGCAAAAAGACTTCTGTCCACTAAACCCAAATATTTTCATTAGGACCCACATCAGAAGTGAAAAACATGTCATCTTAAGGAGAAAGTAAAAACTTTTTTTTTTTGGAAATGATCACATCAGTCATGCAGTGTCTGTTAAATGGTTAAAACTGAACAGGAATAAATACATATCTGGTAAAAGTTTAATTATCAGTACAGTTAATGGTGACCTACCTGAGTTTGGACTGATTAAAAACATATTTGTTGTAAATCCAGTTTTGTATTGTTTTGAGCTTCAGCTGTATATCACTGTTGATAGAGATTATAGGGCATATTTAATTGAAATTCCAAGCATGGCACAAGCAAATGAATTGATCTCATCTGAAAACATTGTAGACTATACTCCATATTACAGTTTTGTTCACAAAGATGTGACCTATGTGCCTTTGAAATATCATCTTGGTGACGTCATTGCATCTTATACAGTTTGATCTGGTGGATTGTGCTTCCATTGATATAATGCTTTGCATTTTTTTTTGAGAAAATAAATGGTTGGTATTGATAAACTATCTGTGTAAGCCTGTTCTTATAATAAGATTTTGGTTTTTATTATTTCCTAAATTAAGAAAAACAATCTTGGTCTAAAGCTGGAGATAATTCAAAATGTATTTGCATCTTGTTATAAGAAAAAATATAACTTTTTAGCAACAAAATCTTGCTAGGTTTAATGTCTTAAAATAAGCAATGTTTTCTTAAGAAAATTTTGCTAGACAAGATATTTTTCCTTTTTAGACAAAAAAATTTTAATTTTTTTCTTATAATGAGACAATTTTACTTTCTTTAAATCGACTCTTTGCATTACCTTTGTAAATGTTTAGTAGAGCATAGACAAGCTTCACTTTAGAAGAGCTCCCACAAAATACTTAATTAAGCAGTTATAACTGATGAGTTAATCATGAATAAGGCTTAACAAATCATGTGTAAATGTTTAGTAGAGCACAGACAAGTCTCCCTTTAGAAGAACATATTGCGTCCATGAAGGGTGGTCGTCATGTGGTGAGCGTAAACACCCTCTGCTTAACCTATTCTAACTACCATGTACAAGTGCTTAGTAACTGGTCAATACTGGGGAATAACCCCATTAAGACATGAGTAACAAATCATTAGTTGAGTATGTGGGTTAAGAATTTGATAAATTTGGGTGTAACTATGCTGTTACATATTAAAAGTTGATGAGTAGTAATGAATTAGTAATGATTTACTAATGATGACTAAAGACATTAAATAATGTATTTACTAATGATTAAATCACATGAAAACATGAAGAGGTAAGTGTGTACAAATGATTAACCAGTGTGTTAAATAATGCTTAACAAATGGCTGTAAGATGACTTCTTCACCATGGACAAAGCATTAACATATACATCTATAAATGATTAACTGATGAGAAATAATTAAGAGTTAACAGTTTACTAATGATTAACACATGTATTCAATAATGCTTAATAAATGCTTAATAAGGAGGAGTTATTATAAAGTGCTACCGAAAGTTCTGAATGATACAGAGTTTTTGAGAGGAGAAGGGTAGAAGGGACTGGCTGCTCAGGCAACCAAACCAGGACAACCCTGTGCACAGTCATCTTATTTTGACTCTAAGAGGCTTTTCCAGTATCTTTGTACTGAGGAAAAACTTATCTGACTTTATTACATGGATAAAAATAGGTACAAACAAACAACAGTAAAGGTTTTCTGCTGTTCAGAAGGAGATAACCTCACCAAATGGGATTGGATGGTAATGCATCAAGTGTTCATTGCTTCTCTGTTCAATTGTGTTCCACAGAAGGATGAATATGGAATTGTTGGCACCAGATGTAAGACTGTGATTGTAAGCACTGGCACCAAACAATGTTGTAATTTGAGATTAAATGACATCAAAGGGTGCAGAGGAGGGCACACCAAATCTAGGACTTACCCGGAATTTACACCAGGAGCGTCGGCGAGGCAGCAGAGCGGAGACACCAGCCTCTGTGTTTAAACACTAAACTTTTCATTATGCTCATGTATTCATTGTTGATTGGATGAATTATGTTTTAAATCAGTACAAAAGTTGATAACAATAGAGGCGATTCTTTGCAGCGATAATGAGTCGTATCTGCAGTGCTCCTCACCATTTCACTTTGGCTGTCTGCACCCACATCTACCTGTACGTGAATGGACATAACTAACACAGAAGCTGCTGCGTTCCAAATAGGATGTTCTCCAGGCGGCTCTTCCAGCTCCTTCTGACTCTGGCTCACATTGACTCACTTGTAAAGCGCTTTGGGTATCTTGAAAGGCGCTATATAAATGCTATCAATCAATTAGGATCTTGTGGCTCATCTCTCTGTACCTGCTGCTCTGAGCCTCGTCAGTTTGGTCTTAAATTTTAATTTCGATATTGTGTCCCTAAATCAACATATAAACATAAATAACGGACCGATCAGACGCCTTCATTCGCTCCCGCTTACATTAGCAACAGGAATGATTGACAGCTCGTGTGTTTCGTTGCTAAGTAAACCCCCTTCCTACTTTCCTGTGAGAAGGGTGGGCACATTTAACGAACTCAATCATGATTTGCTCTTGCGCTTGCTATGATACTCGCGGTCGGATTTCCAAATATGGAGCCTGGTTCCAGATTCACTCCTGTAACCATGGCAACGGGAGCTTCATTTGAGTGGAGCTGAACTCTGTGGAGACGTCATTTAGGCTACGTTCAGACTGCAGGGCTTAACGCTCAATTATGATTTTTTTTGTGAAATCCGATGTTTGTTGCGAGGTCGTTCACATTTCCAATTAAATGCGACTTGTATGTAACCCCCTGTGTGAACATTGAACGGCCCGAAAGTGTCCTGCATGTGCACTGGAGACACGATGACGTCAACCGCAGTGAGCGTCTCTGTGTTTAGGGAAGTTGTCCAAACATGGACGCAGCATTGAGCACCTGGAGATTTTAAAGTTCCTCTCGTACCGGAGCCAGAACATTAACAACTTACTTGTTTTAAGGAGGAGATTGAGAAGGAGAAGGACGAGGTTTTTGGCCGTGACGTTTTGTGGAGCAGCGGCAGCAACGTCCGTTGAAAGGAACATGTGGATGTGGAGACGGAGCCAAGAGTGGTGAGTGGTGATGTGCTTCGCTTCAGTGACACGGAGTTCATTAACAATTTTTGCCTACTTCAGCACAGAATAGTGACGTTTGTGGTTTGTTGATTACGTGTAGGTCGGATGAATGCGCTTTGGTCGTTCACACTGAAGTCACGTCAAAAGATCAGATATGTATTGGTTTTAGGAGCACATATCCAAGTGGCCTGAGTTGCATTTGAAAAAATCGGATCTGTGTCGTTCAGACTGTCATTAAAAGATCAGATACAGGTCACATTGGGGCCAAAAAATTGGCTTTGGGTCACTTCAGGCTGCAGTCTGAACGCAGCCTAAGTTTGCTCCAGCTTTTCTGAACTGGTGTTAAGTGAGGATGATGTGCTGAATAATTTGCGGTTGTGTTTTACGTGTAGTTTTGCTTTTGGGTGCAGCATGCTTTTGGGATCTCTGCTGGAGCTGTGAACACAGATGGCCTACTCCTGATCCTTCGAATGTTCAACTTTTATGTGTGGGTCAATAAATCCATCTTTGAAAAAAAACTGCTTTGAGAAAGATACTAATCTTTTACGTGGCTGGTCAGAGTGAACTGTGGTGTCCGCAAAAGAAGCTGCAGTGGCCACGAGACACTGAACTTTCTCTGAACGTAGACTCAGGCTGCGTTCAGACTGCAGCCTGAAGTGACCCAGGCTGAATGACACAGATCCGATTTTTTCAAATGTGACCCAGGACACTTGGATATGTGCTCCTGAAACTGATACATATCTGATCTTTTGACATGCGACTTCAGTCTGAACGGCCAAAGTGCATTCATCCCACCTACACCTTATTAATAAGGAACAAATGTACACAAACATTCTTCTCGTCATACGAAAATTGTTAATGAACTACGTGTCACTGAAGTGAAGCACATCACCACTCACCACTCTTGGCTCCGTCTCCACATCCACATGTTCCTTTCAACAGACTGTCCCACAAAACACCACGACCAAAAACCTCGTCCTTCTCCTTCTCAATCTTCTCCTTAAAAGAAGTTGTTCATGTTTTGGTTCCGGTACGAGAGGAACTTTAAAATCTCCAGGTGCTCAATGCTGCGTCCATGTTTGGACAACTTCCGTAAACACAGAGCACGCTCGCTGTGGTTGACGTCGTTGTGTCTCCAGTGCTCATGCGAGACACTTTTGGGCCGTTTAATGTTCACACTGGAGATCATATACAAGTCACATTTAATTGGAAATGTGAACGACCTCGCAAAAATATCGGATTTCACACAAAAAAATTCGGAATTGAGCATTAAGCCCTGCAGTCTGAACGTAGCCTTAGTCCACTTTTTTATACAGTCTGTGTCTGCACCACGCACCTTTTCCTTCAGAAGTTGCTGTCTGATGTCGTGAAGTGTTTTATATTTATCCTCCACAGATGTAAACTTTCTGTGTCCATGAGTCATTCCCCGAGCTCCTGGATGTGATGCACGGTGTTTACAAGACTGTAGTGGTTTTACAGAACATATTGTGACTTATTGTGTTTGTGACTGCTCTACAGCTTTAATATATGTCACCCGTAAATCAGTGTTATAATTTGCACATTTTAAATTGCAATATTCATTTAAAACAACTTAATAAAAAAAATAAAAAATGTCCTCTGACTTCCGTGTTAGAAAACCGCGTTGCCCAATCAGAGCTGACATCGCTGTAAACGTCATCACAACAAAGAGTCAGCATCTCCCGTGGACAGCTGCAGATCACTCTAGTAAACTGTGCACCAAAATGACTACACAACACTGTCCAATCGTACATGTATCATCAATTAAGAAAATGTAATTGGACAATGAAGTACAGGGGCCTCATTTATAAAGCTTGATACGCAAAAATCCTTGTGTACGCGCTCACTACGCCAACCGCGGTATTTATGAACCTCGACTAAGGCGTGGCGCTTTGCTTAACTCTACGCCAACACGGGACCTCCTGTAAACTCTAAGCAAAGTCTGGAGACACGGGGAAAAAGCGACACTCGTGGAGAGAAGCAGAAGTGAACAGAGTTTGAGGAAGTGTTTGATCAGAAAATCCACGTATATAGAAGAATGACCTTCAGATTTGTGCATTTAAGTGTTTGGTTCACCAACACAGGGAGAAGGGCTGTTTATTCCACTCATTATTCTCCACAATATTATACATTTGAAACTCATGCACGAGCGCGGCCACGTTCCCGGACTCGGTGTAGCGCAGAGTCCCACAGTGCACACCGCGACCACAGACTCCTATAGAACACAGACTGTGACCTACACGGAGGACGAAATAATGACCCGGCCTGAGAGAAAACTCTTCCCTTGGACGCAGCAGGAGCCAGGCTTTGATTTAATGAACGCAACTTTAACACTTTTACTTTAGTCTTTACGCACCGAGCGCCAGAGTGACCCGAGTCTGCGCACGACACGAAGCCCACTGCCCGAACCTGACCCCAACCAAAATCTTTCCTACATTTTTGTGTAATGGGGAACTGAGCACATGAGAGCTGCTCTCTGACTGTATGAAGAACAGAATAATGCCCGTGCCCGTCCCGACCCAGACCCACACTCACAGACCCAGACCCACACTCACAGACCCACACTCACAGACCCACACTCACAGACCCACACTCACAGACCCAGACCCACACTCACAGACCCACACTCACAGACCCAGACCCACACTCACAGACCCACACTCACAGACCCACACTCACAGACCCACATTCACAGACCCACATTCACAGACCCACACTCACAGACCCACACTCACAGAGGTCAGACCCACACTCACAGACCCAGACCCACACTCACAGGTTCAGCAGTTTGGATGTTTCGTGTGGACTTTAATTGTCAGAATAACATCTGTATCTGATGTGTTTCATGTTAAATCTGTGTCCTCGTATCCTCGTGTCCCTCCCTCGCTCCTTTCCCTCTCCAGGGGAACACACGCACACGCTCATAATTTGACCATTCACATCAGCGCGTGCACGTATCTACGTGTATATGCATGCACACACACTTCATAGGCAGACTTAAAAATACAGCGATAAAACTCTTGAAACAGAGAGAAAACACACTGGCTTTACTGCAAAGATGTGCTGCCTAAATATTATGAAATATTAAATGAACAGATGAGTCATTGTTGTCACTTTTAATTTTGTCTTTATTTGTAAAACCTTGTTTAAGTGTTTGTCATGATCACGTGGTGCTGCGTGGAGCGTCCTCCTCCCTCTGTCCCGCGTGTCTCGGTCAAACCCACTGATTATCGGCTCATGTTTAGGGAAATCTCATTCACCAGTTACTTTACATGCTCCTTTTATGGTGAGGTGGAAGTGTGAGAGGGCGTGACGTGACGTGGGTTTACGTGCGCAAATTCTAGTTGCAGGTGGGATTTATAAAGCAAAGATTGTGTGGTTTGGTGCGTGCGGTGGGTTTTCTAAATATGGAGTTTGCGTGGCGCACGCCTCTCGTAGCTACTAGGCGTACGCACTAACTTACGACAACTCCTGTGCAGTTTTTATAAATGAGGCCCCAGATAAGTGGGTGTGTGGCAGCGACAGTGAAAACAGGAGTTTGGTCATTGAAAATATGCAATCAAAGTTTGCTCAAACATACACGAATCACTCCAAATACTACCCCAGATAAGTTGTGAGCACAGTTTAAAGATTTAGCAGATTAAAAACACGCACCAGTGACTTTCTAGAGGTCAAATGCAGTAAATGTGTTGGTGTTATTTTGATCTCTTATCAGTTGTGAAAAACTGGAACAGATGCCACATTTTTGTTTACATTTATACATGTTGATCTCTAGATGCGTTTTCCTTATTCCTGTATTTTTCCTTATTTCCTATTTTATTATTTAAATGTCTTAATGGTCTTGGGCCTTCTTATCTTTCAGAACTGCTTTTACCCTACGAGCCCTCACGGACCCTGCGCTCCTCCGGCAGCATCACCTGGTCATTCCCAATGTCAGGACACACACTCACGGAGAGAAGCGTCTTTCCAGAACTACGGCCCTCGTTTCTGAAACTGCAACTCAGAGCCAAAGAGAACGTTGATGTTTTTAAGAGTAGACTCAAAACCCACCTTTTTAGCTTGGCTTTTGATTGAAATCTTATACTTTTACTTGTGTCTATTGTACACATTTATTATATTTATTTATTATAGGCATATTTTTAGGATTTCCAGTGTTTTGTCTGTAGGAGCCTCTGCATCGGGAGTGGAGGTCGGCTGTGGCTGCCAGGTTTGTCCCGTTGGCTCCTGGTGGAGAGTTGGTGCTTGGGTTTCCTCTCTCCCCTGGCTCTTGTGGCGGCTGCTCGTGGTGGTGGACGACTCTCTGCTCCTGGTGAAGACGGCTCCTCTGTTGGTGCTTTCTCAACTGGTTCGCCTGTATTCAGCCTCACATTTCACAGTGTGCGGTTTTATGTATTTTAGCATGTTAGTGTGCGTGAGTGTGTGTGTAATCCGTGTATCATTTGTCCATTCCTTTTTCAATATAAAACCAAAAATAAGAAAATGAAATAACAACTGTTTTCTTCATTTTTTTGTCTCCAAAACCAAAATGAAAAAACAGATGATTATTTTTTTTCAGTTTCAGATTTTTTGAAGAATGGAAAAAACGGATAACGTTTCCCGTTTACGTGACTTCCGTGACTGCGATGCCGGACTTTTGCACCGCATACGGACTGAACCAGGACTGATCCAGGTCTGAGACCAGACCGGGACCAGAGCGGGACTGAGACCGGGACTAACCAGGATCAGACCGGAACCAGAGCGGGTGGACCCGACCGGGACCCGACCGGGACAAGACCGGAACAAGACCGGGACCAGACCGGGACCAGAGTGGGACTGGGACCGGGACAAGACCAGGACCAGACCGGGACCAGACCGGAGGCTCAGAGCCCACGGCAGGGCCCAAGCTCGAAGCTGAGGCTCAGACACTGCGGAGGCTCAGAGTCAAAGTTCGGAGTCCACTCTGGTCCCGGTCTGGTCCCGGTCTTGTCCCGCTCTGGTCCCGGTCTGGTCCCGGTCTTGTCCCGCTCTGGTCCCGGTCTGGTCCCGGTCTCAAATCACTATCCATTTTTTCATGTTGGTTTTAGAGACAAATAATGAAGAAAACAGTTGTTTTTTTCATTTTCTTATTTTTGGTTTTATATTGAAAAACGAGTGTGTGTGTGTGTGTGTTTGGGTTGTTTGGTTGTGTGGGGTTGGGCAGCTGTGGGGGTTGGGTAGGTGGGTGGGTAGAATGAAATGTGGGATTGTTTTTAATTTAATTGTATGAAAAGCACTTTATTAAAAAAAAAGTTAGATTTTGATTTTTTTTTTTTTTTTTATTTACCTGCAGCATCTTGTCCTAAAATAGTACGGAGTTACCTTAAACGCTCAGAGTGCCATAGCCCTAATCTGACCGACATGACAACAGCATCAGTCTTTAAAGCGTCCATAAGTCACCGCGGCCATTTTGTTTTGACAGGGCAAACACAACGGCACAAATCCGAGGTGAAGACGGATGTGTTTACATGAGGGCCGTGTGGTTAATCCATCAAACGCCGTGTGAGGGGCAGAGCGCTCGGGCGGTGGCTCCACGGCCTAACAGGGGGGTCCACACACTCACACCACCTGCACAGGCGGGGGACACCAGCGGCTGTTTTTGACTGATCATAGACGCTCATTTGCACTGCACTTCTTTTAAACACACAAGAAATTTCTCCTCATTCAGAATGAAATATGTCACCAGTGTTGGAAAGGTGACTTTTAAAATGTATTCCCCTACAGATTACAAATTACATACACCAAAATGTAGTTTGTAACATAATAACATTAAAATACTGTGGATACTTTGGATTACTTGATTTGCTGTAGAGAAGCAAAGACTAGGAAAAAAGTTTTGTCTGATAAAAGAAAATAAAAAGTCCAGTCTTTACTGAACTGTATTAAAAATATTATTGATAGAAGATGAGGAGACACGGTCTGCGCAGCATTTAGTCCTGTTAGATCCTGTTTGAGACATAGTTTAGACCTGGTTTTAGTCCTGGTTTAGTCTTGGTTTAGATCTGGTTTTAGACCTGGTTTAGACCTGGTTTGGACCTAGTTTAGACCTGGTTTTAGCCCTGGTTTAGGCAAGGCAAGGCAAGGCAAGTTTATCTGTACAGCACAATTCGTACACAAAGTAATTCAAAGTGCTTTACAGAATAAGAAATACATTAAAATCATAATAAAAACAAATCAAAACATAAATAATCGTGAAGATTAAAATAAAAAAAGAGAGACATAAATTGGAGAGAAGAGTGCGGAATGAAAACCTTTCAGTTATTTGCACAGTTAAACAGAAATGTTTTGAGTCTGGATTTAAACAGCGTCACAGAAGAGTCTGTCTCACATGTTCAGACTGTTCCAGGTTTTAGCTGCATGAACCTGAAACTCTGACTCCCCTTGTTTAGTCGTGACTCTGGGCACCAGCAGGAGGCCGGTCCCTGAGCTCCTCAGAGTGTGAGATGTTCATATGACACTAACATGTCACAGATGGACTTTGGTGCTCGGCCATGGAGACACTTGTACAAGCAGAGCTGCTTTAAAGTCTATTCTCTGAGGCACAGGAGCCAGTGCAGAGACCTGAGCACAGGACTTATGTGCTCGTACTTCCTAGTTCGAGGTTTAGTCCTGGTTTTAGTCCTGGTTTAGTCTTGGTTTAGATCTGGTTTTAGACCTGGTTTAGACCTGGTTTAGTCCTAGTTTAGACCTTGTTTAGATCTGGTTTTAGTCCTGGTTTAGACGTTCATATTTACGGTCTATGGTTTGGCGACACAGCGGATACACGCAGCCTGAGTGCAGAAAACGGCACTGCGTGTTCGGTTACACATGGATCTAGTGTTCACATGAAGTTGCTACACTCACTCGCGATATTGTCAGTGCACTCAAACAGTTTATGAGCATGTGATAAAATAAGTTTTGATGCTAAATGAACATTAGTGAGGGGGATACGTCTTACCCGTGTGTAAATGACGAGAAGAAACATCTCAAACTTCAGTATCCGGACATCCACTCAGACCTGACTGATAGAAGAAGCACCGTCCCAGAGAGAGTCTAAAATCTGCTGAAATCCTCCAAGAAGCTGACATGATACAGACAGGACAGAGGCTCTTTCTGCAGGAGACATGCGCAGCAACGAGACAGAGGCGATGCGCTGAGAAAGATTTTAGTTTGATTGTGTTTTGAACAGTTATTTTGCACTTCATACACACACCCTCCTCAAGAAATGCAGATGATGCAGCTTTTAAGTTAAAAACGATTGATGTGACTGTGGAAGAAGGAGCTGCTGCACATGAGCTCGACATCAGTGAGTCGCTGGTGAGACGATGGCGACGGCAGTGTGAAGACTCAACACAAAAAGACGACAAAAAACTTTCAGAGGCGATAAAAGCAGACGGCCCTTATATTCAAGAGTGACCTATATATGGGTCCGGTCAAGTGGTAACGGAGGGAAACAGGGACAGATTTTTTACATTCAAATGTCTCTTATTCAGAAACTAGAGGGACTATTGAAATAAGTAAAGTATCAGAATGTAGGAAAGAGTTACACTCCAACAGGGTCAAGTTAAACCTGTGAGATTCTTTCAAGTTGTTGACAAAAAATTTTAAAAACTCATGTCGGTAACGAAGGGAATGAAATATGCAGCACTTTTTGGGCAATAAATCCAAACAGTGATAACTCTTGGTTCTCACTTCCATATCCTTAACAAACTGGTTTGAATATTTGCTTCATATAGTTTTCTACCATATGGTACAAGATTAGGTTGAAAAACCTCTTACTTTTTGAATAATGAGATTTTTTATTAAGAAAGGTCATGGTAACGGAGGGAAAAGTAACGGAGGGAAAATTGTGCAAACAAGTAGAAGGTGCATGATTTTGCATAATTTGTCACTTTTTTCTTCTGAATACTTTAATATTACTTCAAAATGAAAGGAAACTATTTCTATAAAATATGTCAGTCCTTCCAAGCAAATTTTTATCATTTTAAATACTTTTTTTTTTTTAAAGTCATGTCCCTTCATCAACAGTTCAAAGATAGAATAACACAAGATATGATGAAATACATCCATTTATTTACATGATTTGCAGATCTTTGAAATTTGGGAAATAATTTTTGTTCCATGTTTCATACATGGTCTGTTTAAAACATATGGAACTTTAGAACCAAAAATGGTACAGAAAAAAGGTCAACAGTTTCATAAACTAGAGTACATATGTATCTGTTCAATACATTTTTATATCAGATGCATTAACTTGAATTTTTGGCCTTGTTGTTTACTTCTGCTTGACCAGACCCAAATGTACAATTTTAAAAATTTCGTAAAAATGTTGTTGATGCGGCAATAGTTTGGAAAATACGGTATATAGGCTACATAACTTTTGTGCATTGCAATGGCAGACACGCAGTTTGCAACTAGTTTTTGAATACTTTGAATGCTATTCTGTACTTACAGTAATTTTGTAATATATTTATAATTTTGACACAAGATTATAAACAGGTAATACCATATTTCAAATTTAGGCCATGAATACAAACCGTTATGTAGCCAGTACTTATCTCCTTCCCCATCTTTGCTTCTCCAGCTCAAGAAGAACACTTGAGCAGGGTATTAGATGTACTTTCCAGCAGTCCGAGGAAGCTTGTGTGGATGTGGGTGGTGTTTGGAGCCTGCACTTTCTTCCCAGGGTAGGTGACTCCTCTCTCTTCATGTTTTGCTGCTGCCTTTCCTCCACTCTCGTCCTTGTTGCCTCCAGCTCCTAGTGGAACTCTGCTGCTGTTGCTCCACAATGCAACACACAATTTTTTACTTTACCTCCTGAGTGAGAGACGAGGTGACGGTCTGAGCAAAAGGAGGAGGGTTAAGGGTTGCAGGTGGCACAGTGATGTTTCTACTGACCGCTGTGAGAGACTGCCAAAGTGTCTATAGCTACGTTCAGACTGCAGGGCTTTATGCTCAATTCAGATTTTTCTGTGAAATTCGATGTTTTTGCGAGGTCGTTCACATTTCCAATTAAATACGACTTGTTTGTGATCTCCAGTGTGAACATAAAACAGCCCAAAAGTGTCCCGCATGCACACTGACGATGACGTCAACCGCAGCGAGCGTGCTCTGTGTTTACGGAAGTTGTTGAAACATGGAACGTGAGCATTGAGCACCTGGAGATTTTAAAGTTCCTCTCGTACCGGAGCCAGAACATGAACAAGTTACTTGTTTTAAAGCGGAGATTGCAAAGGAGAAGGACGACGTTTTTGGCCGTGGTGTTTTGTGGGGCAGCGGCAGCGACGTCTGTTGAAAGGAACGTGTGGATGTGGAGACGTAGCCAAGAGTGGTGAGTGGTGATGTGCGTCGCTTCAGTGACACGGAGTTCATTAACAATTTTCGTGGCTTGTTGATAACATGTAGGTCGGATGAATGCGCTTTGGTCGTTCACACTGAAGTCACATGTCAGAAGATCGGATATGTATTGGTTTTAGGAGCACATATCCAAGTGGTCTGGGTCGCATTTGAAAAAATCGGATCTGTGTCGTTCAGACTGTCATTAAAAGATCAGATACAGGTCACACTGGGGCCAAAAAATTGGCTTTGGGTCACTTCAGGCTGCAGTCTGAACGCAGCCTAAGTTTGCTCCAGCTTTTCTGAACTGGTGTTAAGTGAGGATGATGTGTTGAATAATTTGCGGTTGTGTTTTACGTGTAGTTTTGCTTTTGGGTGCAGCATGCTTTTGGGATCTCTGCTGGAGCTGTGAACACAGATGGCCTACTCCTGATCCTTCGAATGTTCAACTTTTATGTGTGGGTCAATAAATCCATCTTTGAAAAAAAACTGCACTGAGAAAGATACTAATCTTTTACGTGGCTGGTCAGAGTGAACTGTGGTGTCCGCAAAAGAAGCTGCAGTGGCCACGAGACACTGAACTTTCTCATTGTTATGCTGAAGCTGTGTTTTCTTATCGACAGAAATGTGCAATTGAGATAACCAATTCTATTTTTTCTTTCCCCCAAACCTTTGTTAAGCATTTTCTATACTAAAAACAAACTAAATATGACTGTAAAGTAAAATATACAAATGATGAATGTAAGCATATCAAGCATAATTTGCGCTGGATATTTTATTTGGCATTAATAAAAACATTTTAAGCAGCAGACCATCCCCCCGTACCGTACGCCGCACGTAGAGTCACCCCGTCCCGTATGGCATGCAGATCGTCCCCCCCCATCTCATACGCCACTAAACCAGGACTAAACTAGGTCTAAAAACAGGTCTAAAACCAGGACTAAAACAGGATTTAGCCAGGACTTAACCATGCCACCGGACTGCCCACCGCGCCTCCTCCCATACGCAGCCCAATTCCTTTCGCTTCTTCGCTTCTCCGTGTCTGATGGAGCTTAAGAAAGCAAAGGTTTCCATCCTGCGGGACAAAATATCGCAGATGCAGGCGGGAGCGGGACTGAAAATTACAATTCTTTGTGGGAGTGGGTGAGAGCGCAACTGAAAATTCTGTCCCGCGCAAACCTCTAGCCTGAAGAACTTGTTTTGATCAATAAAGAGCAGACATTTCCACAGCTTGTACCACACAGACCACACACCACACATGCATTTTTATTGACTTCTATTCTGAGCTGCACACAGAAACCCTGGTGAGTCTTAGTTTTCTTATTCACACGTTTCTCCCGTTTCTCCTCCCTGTGCCCTCCACACTCCTCCTCATCCTGTCGTGCTCATTGTAAGTCCTTGTACTGCAGCACTGATCTCGCCATGTGTCCCCTCCTCCCCGTGGGGCCCTCCGAGGGGCTCTTGACCCTGTCACTAAAACACTGGTTTCCCTGTGTCTCTGAAGATCACTGCAGGAAAATGTATGCTCACATTCTGTCATAGTACACCACAAACTGCACTCATGTATAAAATGCGTTTCGGTTCAAGGCACAGCAGGATGCCGCTTGAAATTCACGAAATGTCAAGTGGTCATCTGGTGTTATTGTTATTAGCCGTTTTTATCTTTTATTCATGGATTTCAATGTACAAACTTTAGCATGTCCTTCTCCCCGCGTTTGCTGAAGGTCCTGGATTACGCAAAACTGACTCTCGTGAACTTTAATCCATGTTAGAATGTTGTTACGTCATCAAAAATATACTCAGAGTTGTGTTTCGTTTCATTCACACATTTGTGTAACTCACCAAATGTCATCTGATGTTTTTTTTATTAGATGTTTTTATCTTTAATTTCATAAGTTTCAATGTCTTTCTCCCCATGTTTGTTAAAGGTGCTATATTACTATGAGTTACACTTTTTTTCATGGTTTGGTTGGTCCTGCGACTTATACTCCGGTGCGATTCATATATTTAAATTTTTGACACTGACAGCCATGAGAGGGCGCTCTAGTCTTGTGTGTGAGTATCTGCTGCTCCTGTTCCTCCTGTACCAATGTCACTTCACTCTACTGCGCATGTCTCCTGCAGAAAGAGCCTCTGTCCTGCTGCAAGTAGTGAAATATTCAGCCGAAAATGGTAATCGAGCAGCAGAAAGAAAGTTTGGAGTGAGCGAGAAACTTGGGGATGGAGAACACAGCTTTACTGCAACCGGGAGGATGCACCATGTAACTTTCCTGAAGTCACTGGATGGATGGACAAAGCCTGGACTTCAGTGACACCGAAACCATCCTGTCGGGATTCAGAAAGACCCGAATAATTCTAACTGGAACTGATGCTGAGTCTGATGACAGCGACACAGAAGAAGAAGCTTCTTCTAGAAAAAAGTTCTAAAACAGACCATTTAATGAGTGCACCTTATAATCCAGAGCGCCTAATAGCCCGGAAAATACGGTAGCTGTTTTTACCTTTTACTCATGGGTTTGATGTTATTTGTTGACATTTTGAGGACATTTCACCACTAAAATACTATGATAGACTACATGACTGCACGCTCAATCAAGGCCCTTCCCGATCATCTAATTGTTGGTCAGTAATAACCAACAGACAGTGTTGGGAAGGTTACTTTTAAAATGTATTCCCCTACAGATTACAGATTACATACCTCAAAATGTAGTTTGTAACGGAATTCTTTAAATTATTTAAAGTGAGCAACGTAATCTGAATACTTTGGATTACTTGGTTTTCTGTAGAGAAGCAAAGACGAGGAAATCTTTACATAAGATGTTTTGTCTGCTAAAAGAAAATAAAAAGCCCAGACTTTAGTGAACTGTATTAAAAATATTATTGATAGAAGAGGAGGAAACACGGTTCGCGCGGCATGGCTTAGTCCTGTTAAATCTTGTTTTAATCCTGGTTTAGACCTGGGTTTAGTCCTGGTTTAGTATCCGACAATGAGTGGAATTACCAAAAAAAAAAAAAAAAAAAAAGGGATATAGCCCAGAATGTGAAAACAGGAAAATACCTCTGTGTAATCCATTTATTTCAACAAAGTAACTGTAGTCCAATTACCACTCACTGGAACAGTAACTGTAACTGAATACAGTTACTCATAATTTGTACTCTGATTATGTAACTCTGGTACATGTAATCTGTTACTCCCCAACACTGCCAACAGATGGCTTCTTTTCGCAGCATTAATGAAGAATATTAGGAAGTATAGACTGTGTGGCTGCCTACGAGCAAAGACAGGCTGGTTGTCTGACACTCTAATCTGTCCACTTGGCCTTTTGTCTCTTCTCTTGACTCAGCAGGTGCGGAGCTTGTAATTCACCGTGTGCTGAATGTATTTCCAATTATACCTTTGGTTCTGCAGACGATCCAATCTAATCCTGGATAATCTCTCGGAGGCCGTGTCAGCACTGTGTACGGGGGCTGCGGGCAGAGCTCTTCTCCAGCCCTGTAAATAATAAATGAGAGTCTACAGGTGGCGTCGTTGCATCTCAAAAACTAAAGATAACATGCCCAAAATCATAATGGTATTTTTGTTTTGATATTCAGGGAACCCGGAAGAGTCATGGAAATTGAAAATGTAATTTTTCAGGCCTGGAAAAGCAATGGAATTTTGTAAAATCAATTAAAATTTTGGAAAGTCATGGAGTTTTAGTATTAGTGTAGTTTCATGCAACTACAGCGTTCTGTTAAAGGTTGTATGGAGGATTTTTTTTTTGTTTCAAATTGTCAATGATAGATTATAGAGGTGCAGTAGCCTTGTAATTATGATGACCAAAAAAAGAGAATAAAAATTCATCAACTCTGGACGTGGTGGGGCTAAACATTTGCCAATAGATAACGACACTGCCTCGTTATCTGTGAGCTGACAGGCTGTCAATCAAACTCCCTACGTTTCTAGTGTAACTGACTTGCCTGCGCCGCCGGTACGTGGTTTATGTACGACTGTCACACAGTCCACAGACGCAAGACACACAGACGCTGTTTACTCCACCAACGCAACAGTTCTTAGTGGATTTTTTGGCCTATATCTTCCTCGCAGTTCACACAAAGTTTGTTGCAATGGCAGACAAGAATCCAGGAGCAGTTAGCCGCAAAAGAAAGTCCGTTTGTGAGGTCGCTGAATGAAGAAGACAAGGGGAAAAGCAGTGAATCCATACTAAGGTGATTCTTGGAGATTCATTCCAGCGATGGCGCGACTGAAGCAGACGAAGGGTCTAAAGACTGACACACTGGTCCACAAATGACTCCTGGACAGGAAACTTCTGCTTATTATGAAAACATACTTTATTTCCAAGAGCTAGAGAAACGTTTTTCAAGACACGAATGCGATATCCTATGTCTGAAAACGTAATTTTCAATGCTGCGTGTTGTAGTAGTAGCTTCATTCACTCTGAATCTCCGTGCACCCCTCTCTGCACCCTTTCCTGCTCCTCTCCCCGCTCCCCGTTTCGCTCTTCCCCCTGCTCCTCACCTCTTCTCTGCGCACGAAATGTCCGCACACCCCCTCCCCCCGCTCCTCACTTCTCCGCCTTGCCTAACCAACACTGTAGTTGGTTGTTTACAAGTCATGTGCAGCGATGAGTACTTGTTTTCTAGAAATAAACCTGTTTCTGGCGTAAGGAGGAGGCGGGAGGAGGTGTTTCTACGTAGGGAGCTGTAGGGGAGGGGAGGTGGTTTCACGCTTGCGCAACATTTGAAAAAGGACAAACAGTCGCTGGATTTCTCATTCCTTGGAAAATCCTCTATACAACCTTTAAGTTTTCATTTCGCTGTTATGATTATTTCTGAACTTATGGGTCTTTTGTTTAAAATAAACGACTGACAATATTTTGAATGTTAAAAACTATAATATCAAACCATAAGGTGAGTGGAAAGTAGTGATGGCGAGATGAAGCCCCGTAAAGCACTGAAGCGTTCCAGCCATTTGCTTGACTCTTGAGCCGGTGCTTCGAGGTGCTTCATTTGCTCCACTGCGCCATCAAGAGGCCAAAAAATGTATAACAGGCAGAATGAAAATAGAACAATCAACATGATCATTGAGGTTCTGTTGGAAAGATTTATACTGAATAAATGAATGATTAAATATTTGAATGTTTGTGATTTCAACCTAAAGTGTGAATGTATGAACCTGGAGTCTGTGTTCATGATATAAAGGTCACGTTAAAAGAAAAAGTAGGAACAATTTGGAGATCAGGATGTAATGTGACTGTGCTTGTGTTACTACTTTACGTCTGTGCTTATGCCACAATAAGGACGGCAAAATAGGGTCATTTTATTCATTTTTATTTAAAAATATCAATTTCTCCACAGTATTTGGACTCAGACGTTTTCTTTTTTACAGAGAATTGCAAATGAAGCAGGCGTGTAGAGAAAAGCCATTGCAAAAAAGAAAAAAATAATAATAATAATCTCAAATAGAATGTACCAAACTCGCAATAACCCCAAACCACAAAACTCTATACCCTGGTGATGATGAGCTACTGTTGTAGACTGACAGAAGCGTGGTGCCAATCAGGGCCAACCTCCGACCACCACCATCACTGACACACACACACACACCACTTTCATACTAGGCAATGTGGGTGAAGTGTCTTGCCTAAGGACACAATGATTGAATTGACTGTATTTAACTGACCTTTAACTATTAACTGTTCTGGAGACCTGGAGCATGTTTTGGGTTGATGTAATGGGGGAAACCAGAGCGCCCAGAGGAAACCCACCCAGACACAGGGAGAAACATGCAAACTCCACACAGAAAGGCCCGGGTGACATGGGGATCGAACCCAGAACCTGCCACTCAGCCACTGTGCTGCCTAGTGGAAAGGGTTAACATTTATTATTATTACTAATTATTTAACCCTATAAATACAACCAATACTCAAATGTAGGTGCTGTATAGTCATGGAAATTTCACTTTAGGTCATGGAAAAGTCATGGAAAAGTTTAGAAACTGAAGTGAAAAAGAGTGGGAACCCTGGATACTGAGACTATTAATGAACACATATGGAATGTAGTAAACAAAAAGAAACTCAAAATAACAGACGTTTACAATAAAAATAAATAAATAAAAACTGTGTTAACTCCATTAAAATAACTGTCAGTGATAATGAATTAATTAGTTAACGCAAAATGAATGCGTTAACGTGCCCAGCCTTAAAAAAACATTGAATGAGAAGGTGTGTCCAAAATTTTGACTGGCATGGTTTGTTGAAGAGCAGTTTCAAGAAAAAATAAACATGCTGACAGGTGCCTTGAGCAGCTGAGGAGTCCGTTTCAGATCGAAGAGGAAAAAAACCTCGGCAGTTTGTGTGCTCATTTTACAGCAGCAAAGGCATCAATAGTTCCGTCAAAACAAAACTGCCTGGACACTTTGTAATCGATGCGTAAAGGTGCTTTGTGTAACTTTTCTTTTCTCCGTGAAAATGTTATTTCTTTGTCTCGAATGTGTCACAGGACGGTATTTAACATTTCTATCTTTACGGAGACTAAATCAAAACAAGTTAGAGGTCAGATCTGTGGAGAGACGACCCCGCTCACAGTCAGAATCCTCGTTTTTGTTTTAGTTTTTAGGAATTTTTGAGCTATAAAACCACTTGCAGCTGGATAAATGAAAAGTAGAGCTGTTTAAAATGCTGTGAAACATTCTAAGCAGAGCAATGACATGTCCATAAAACCAAGCAAGTGACGGAAACTCCAGCAGAAAAGTTACACAATGCGCCTTTAACAGTCTTTTGGTAGATCTTCTCTCCCAAGAACCAAGATCTTCTTTAGTTGATGAGCTCTCGTTGTCAACAACCTGCTCCATTCACAAATAATTTTACTGGGAACCAAGACAAGTCTCATCCTCCAAACATTTGAGGGCACAGTGTGTATAAAAGTGTCAAAAAATTGTCAAATAAATCCAACATAGGTGTCAAATTTTGAGTATTTCACAATAGCGCTTTACCCTTGAAATACAGAGGACAAATGGGATCGGACAACAAGGAAATGAGAAAGTTAGTGCTGCTTTAATATTCCTCTGATGAATTATCTATTACAGACTGAATAAATCTTTAATCGCAGTAATGGACTTTAGAGTATGGATTCAATAAGCCATTTAGGTGATGAATGGCAGAGAAAGGCGTGTGATACCAGGATAAATCAAACACGAGGGGGTCTCTACTCCACCAAAACACTTCTGCTGATACGAGGCAAAAATAACACAAGAAAATAACCTTTCAAAAGTGTCCTGTGCTGATGAATAAATTTAGAATGTAAGAATGTACACAAGACAGTCAAAAGTTCTTTTTTTATTGTTTTATCGTATTTTTTTAAATCTAATCTTTTGTTACTGTTACACTTTAAAGAAGGATGTATTGTGCTAAATGAACTTTTTACATCTTTCTATCATGTTATAATAAAATAAAGTACATTTTTGTTTGAGTTTCAGTGACTGTAACGGGAGTCGCTGAGCTTCCGAACAACTTTTGAAACTTTGTCTTTTTTTCAAGCAACAGTTTATTTGCAAAAGTCTTGAAAATTTGAAATTATACCAGAAAAAAAGAAGTGTACACAAACTCTGAGATTTGTGACAGGTACAAATGAGGCAGCAAAGAAGATCAGGTCCAGTGAGACTTAAAACACAACTCTGGTTAGTTAAAGTGAAAATCATTTCAAAGTGACACATGACAAATGAGTCCCTGCCTCAAGTGGAGGAGTTCAAGTATCTCAGGGTCTTGTTCACGAGTGGGGGGAGGAGCGTGAGATTGACAGGCGGATTGGTGCAGTGTCGGTCTCTGTATCGGACCGTTGTGGTGAAGCGGGAGCTGAGCTGAAAGGTGAAGCTCTCGATTTACCGGTCAATCTACGTTCCTGTCCTCACCTATGGTCATAAGCTCTGGGTAATGACCGAAAGAACAAGATCGTGGATACAAGTGGCTAAAATGAGTTTCCTCCACGGGGGTGGGCTGGGCGCTCCCTTAGAGATAGGGTGAGAAGCTCAGTCACACGAGAGGAGCTCAGAGTAGAGCTGCTGCTCCTCCACATTTAGAGGAGCAACTGAGGCTCAGGCATCTGTTCCGGATGCTTCCTGGGCACCTCCCTCGGGATGTGTTTTGGGCATGTCCCACCAGAAGGAGGTCCCAGGACAAGCTGGAGGGAGTATGTCTCTTGGCTGGCCATGGAACACCTTAGAGTCCCCCCGGAGGAGCTGGAGGAAGTGTCTGGGGTGAAGGAAATCTGGGAGTCCCTGCTTAGACTACTGCCCCGCAACCGGCCCCGGGTAAGGGGAAGAAAATGGATGGATTATCACTGATGTCAGAAGAGAAGTTAACAGGGCTGCACAATATATGTTGAAAAAATGCCACAAAAAATAAATATAAACCTGATTTAGACCTATTTAATTTTAAAGTTCCATTATTTAACTTTTCTGATGCCTGCTAGTCACCAATCAGAGGTTATGGATTTGTCTGGAATGCTCCACAGTGTGACATCAAACCTGTCTGTGTCCACTGATACAAGCAAGTGAAACCACCAGGTCAAGATTTGTTTAGCTATTCAAAAACCTGTAACTAAATACATCCAACTTCAAAGCTCTACCGTGGTACATTCCAGGCAAAAACATCTCCATGGAGACCGGTGGATGACTGACCATCCACCAGAAATGTCACATCGCCTTATGCAATTTAGACTTGCATTAGTCCTGGTTTATCTTTGTCAAGTTTTGATTCAACCAGTAAATTATTAAATATTATGATGCAGTCAGTGAAGGTGTGTGGACTCGTAAGAAAAACAATCAAAATGTGAAGAAACAAGGCGTTCCTTCTTTGTCTGATTAGTGTAACTTGGTCGTCAGGAGCTGCCACTCAGAGTAATGGATCAGTCATTAAGGGGAATTACAGAAACATTAGAAAAATATGACCATGTCCTGGACACACAGTCAGCAGTGTTTTCAAACTGATCGAAGCTCTGCTGTTGCTGTGTCCATTTCTGATGAGCTCCAAGGTGCTTTTTTCTTTGCTTGGCAGGTGGATGAAGCTACAGATGTGTCATGTTCTGCCCAAATGTCTGTCATGGTTTGATGGTTTGATATGTGGACAGTGCAGGTAATATACAGGAGCGATTTATTGGATTTTTTGATGTGTCAGTTGTATTCGCATGGGATTAGTTTTACCTGTGGACATTTGGTGATTTGTAATAATCGCAGACGACGCCTGAGATCTTAACCCGATGCAAATGCGGCATGTCTGTCATTTGTAAAGTAAAAATTTCCGCCGCAATTTACCTACTATATTTCGCAAACAAACACAGACGTCTTAGTGTTTGTTGTTGTAATTGCGCTTCTTTTCTTTTCGCGTTCTTTTCTCTTTCAATCTCAGTCAATGTCAGTAAAATAGAGTAATTTTCGGACTTTGCTTATGCCGTGGGAATGCGCCGCAAGTAACACAGAGGTGAGGCGGTAATTTGCAAATTACCACACGTCCCCAGGTTGTACTTATCCCTAGCGAAAGGGGCTATACTTATGACGGGGCTGCAATCACAACTTCTCTCAATTCTCTGTAAACCAAAGCACTTTCTCAATTGAACTTCTACTCTTCGTTCCTTTTCCAGAATATGAATTATGAGCCTTTCGTAGCAAATGTCTTGACCAGTTTCTTCTTAATACCCAGTAGGATCAGTTTGCTTAAATGTTTAAACTGATCCATCGGGTTGCAGTTGTTAGACTTTGAACCATTTTGAAGGAGGAGAAGCTTCTGTTCTTTAGGGATGTAACTAGAACCGAAATATCGCGATATCATATCGTCAAAGTTCTCACAATAATATCGTGGACCATCACAATATATCGAATTACAAGTTTCTTTGCTCAAATGAAGAGTTATGGTGCGGCAACAGCAAAAAAAAAGACAGAGGGAACTACATAGACCATGATCCTTTGCTCCATTTGGTTCAGTCCTGGTTTAGTCCTAGTTTAGTCCTGGTTTAGACCTAGTCCTGGTTTAGACCTGGTACAGTCCTGGTTTAGACCTGGTTTAGACCTGGTACAGTCCTGGTTTAGACCTGGTTTAGACCTGGTACAGTCCTGGTTTAGACCTGGTTTAGTCCTGGTCCAGTCCTGGTGTAGTCCTGGCAATCGGCTCGGCAGTTGCAGCTTGAATATATATTTACGCTAATGACACTGGTTTAGACCTGGTTCAGTCCTGGTTTAGACCTGATTAAGTCCTAGTTTAAACCTGGTTCAGTCATGATTTAGTCCTGGTCTAGTCCTGGTGTAGTCCTGGTCTAGTCCTGATGTAGTCTTGGCACTCGGCTCTGCAGTTGCAGCGTGAATTTATTTATAATTGGCTAATGACACGGCGTAGATTCAGTTCTGGTCCAGTCCTGGTGTAGTCTTGATGATCGTGTGGTGTGTATATATTTATAATTGACTAATGACATGGCGTAGGTTTGGTCGTGGTTTAGTCGTGGTTTAGTCCTGGTTCAGTCCTGGTTCAGTCCTGTTTTAGTCCTGGACTACTGGGCTGTTGGACTAATGGTCTGACCCCGATTTATTACAGGATTTAACTTTGACATTATCACGGGTTAACGGGCGGGTGTGTGTCTCCAAAAATTGACCCGTGCAGGACTCTTTAAGCCAACGTCAAACCCTCCACCACAAAAGTTCCACAGTGCACCTTTAACACTCGTGGTTTGGCGTGTTTTTTATCGATGTGGCGACGCTTCAAATACCCTATTAGCAGCGTTATTGGGCAGCGGGCGCGTTACCATTCTGCCCGTACAATGCTCCCGACACCGTTTCCCATGAGCCTCTGCGCGCACAACAGAAAGGTGTCACCCGGCTGCCGCGTTGGCCGAGGCGACTAATGAAACGTCCACCTCTGCCCGTCCCACCTGTCCGCTCCCGGTGCACTCTGGGTAATTAGCGGCGTGGAAAACAGCAAAAATGGCGAGGCTCGGCTGCCAATAACGCTTTTATATCTAAGCAAGCGTGTTGGTGCGACGTAATGACTCTGGCAGGTTCTTGTGTGTCGCTCTCCTAATGGTCGGCCACTTGGACCCGAGCAAAGGAAAACATATTACACCAACACATCACATTTTACGGCGCCATCAATATTTTAAAGAGTGGTCCAGCTGTGGGAGCGGGCGAGCAGGGCGCACGACCGGGGAATTTAATAGCAGTGCTGTTAAAAGTTTAAAGCCCAACCTCTTCCAAGAAATGTAATGTGTAAAATAAATGTGTTACATAAAGTATAATACAAACTATAAGCTGGATAAACACTGGGCGGCTCACAGCTGCCTGTAGCATAAGGCTGTGGTTTTACAGATAAATGCACTGATAGACACTTTTTTTTTAAACCAAAGCTGTTATTACTGTTTTTGTTTGTTGTTTTTTTTAGAAATTATTTTAATATCAGAGCTAAAGGTCCTATGCAGTCTGATTCATGAGCCAGTTTCACTTCGTACAAACCGTCTGACCTCGCAGTGTTAGGATTCGTTTGCTCGACAGTAGGCGGGTACTTTTTATCATTTAACCAATCGCTGAAATTTGGTCGTGACGTATGTAATGCGCCGCTAACGGGGATAACAGGTATATTAAGCTTTTCCCAAATCCCGTAAGAAGAAGGACAATAACATCTTTCCCCTTGATAAAATTCACCAAACATTCTCTTTGTTCCTGCTTTAAATCCTCAATCTTGAGAATCATTGCCAACACAGAATATATGACTCTTCGCTGATTGGCTGGTGCTCGAACTCACACTTCCGGGGTTTTTGTGTACACCATGTAGTGTATTTTGATTCCTGATCTAGTCGCTGAAAAGAAATGAAATTGAGAAGAGGCACTAGGTGGCGCCAGCCTGACTAAGTCCTATATTATGCAAACTTGGCTCTTTTGAGCATTTAACTGTGGGACAATGCTGTTGCCTCGCCAAAAACATGTCTGGAGTTGTGTTTTGTTTCATTCATGCCTTTATTATTAGGCTACGTTTACACAGTCGGGGATGTTGAGAAATAAATATTTCCCTCCCTACGTTTTCCAAAATAACATCATGCACATAGCATTGTTTTCACAAATGTTTTTGTTTACATCAGCCCGCATAAATACACCATCGAGCGCCGTCATAACTACACCGAGCCTCTGGGCAGCGCCTCAAACCTGTAGCATTTATTTCATCACAGCTGTAATTATGACTCAAAAATAACTTGAAAAACGTGCATTACTGAGCTCGCCTCTCCACAGATCTGTAAAAGGAGTGATAAACTCACTGACGTCCGAGCCTCATTCATTTTTGGTCATGGATATGAAACATCAGCTGTGTGTGCAAATGTAAACACATGAAAAGTATTTCACCAGAAGAAATGTGACTGTTACTCTGATGCTTCATCATCATCATCATCATCATCATCATCATCATCAGAGCAAAAGGGAAACACTGGTCACACTTGTGGCGCATCAGCTCCTTAAACTCTGTTTATCTCACTTTACACACAAACGTGAAATTAGTTTTCCAGAATCTTCACTCCAGACGGAGTTTTTAGAAAGATTTGTTTTCAGAGGCGAATTTGCCGTTTGCGTGTAAAAGATGAAGACAAACAATGGAAAATGTCTCAATTTTTAAAAATACCTGTGTACACGTAAACAGGGCCTCAGTCTGTCTACATCTCCAAAGCCCTGTTCCACCTTGTGACGTCATCAAGTGGTAGCTTTCAAGTTAACAGCTACGTTTTGCCTTCAGTTAAGACTGACATCCAAACCATTCTACTTAAAAACACAGTGCAGCACTTCCTGTGTTTGAGAGAAAACCTATTACACTGTTTTATGATCTAATGTTGTAATGTCCCCCAGTGTTGGGAAGGTGACTTTGAAAATGTAATCCCCTACAGATTACAGATTACACACACCAAAATGTAGTTTGTAATGGAATCCATTAAGTTACTTAAGGTGAGTAATGTAATCTGAATACTTTGGATTACTTGGTTTGCTGTAGAGAAACAAAGACGAGGAAATCATAACGGAAGATATTTTGTCTGATAAAAGAAAATAAAAAGCCCAGACTTTACTGAACCAAATTAAAAATATTGATAGAAAAGGAGGAGACACGGTCCACACAGCATCATTTAGACCTGTTAAATCCTGTTTGAGACATAGTTTAGACCTGGTTTTAGTCCTGGTTTAGTCCTGATTCAGTTTTGGTATAGTCCTGGTTTAGTCCTGGTTTAGACCTGGTTTAGTCCTGGTTTAGACCTGGTTTAGACCTGGTTTTAGACTTGGTTTAGACCTGGTTTAGACCTGGTTTAGTCCTGGTTTAGTCCTGGTTTAGACCTGGTTTAGTCCTGGTTTAGTCCTGGTTTAGACCTGGTTTAGTCCTGGTTTAGACCTGGTTTAGACCTGGTTTTAGTCCTGGTTTAGTCCTGGTTCACTCTTGGTTTTGTCCTGATTTAGACTTGGTTTAGACCTGGTTTAGACCTGGTTTTAGACTTGGTTTTAGACTTGGTTTAGACCTGGTTTAGACCTGGTTTAGTCCTGGTTTAGACTTGGTTTAGACCTGGTTTAGACCTGGTTTAGACCTGGTTTAGTCCTGGTTTAGTCCTGGTTTAGTCCTGGTTTAGACCTGGTTTAGTCCTGGTTTAGACCTGGTTTAGTCCTGGTTTTAGACCTGGTTTAGACCTGGTTTTAGACCTGGTTTTAGTCCTGGTTTAGTCCTGGTTCACTCTTGGTTTTGTCCTGATTTAGACCTGATTTAGACCTGGTTTGGACCTGGTTTAGTCCTGGTTTAGACCTGGTTTTAGTCCTGGTTTAGTCCTGGTTCACTCTTGGTTTTGTCCTGATTTAGACTTGGTTTAGACCTGGTTTAGACCTGGTTTGGACCTGGTTTAGTGTCCAGCAATGAGTGGAATTACCGGAAGAAAACAAAAAAAAGGGGGGGAGGGGGTATTGCCTAAAATGTGAAAACAGTAAAATACCTCTGTATAATCCATTTATTTCAACCAAGTAACTGTAATCTAATTACTACTCATTGAAACAGTAACTGTAACTGAATACATTTTACTCATAATTTGTACTCTGATTACGTAACTTCGGTACATGTAATCTGTTACTCCCCAACACTGATGTCCCCTCATCAAAACCAAACCTGGAGTTGTGTTTTGTTTCATTCTCTCGTTAAACACACAAATCCTGGTTTAGCTCGGGTCTGATCCAGGTTTTGTTTCATGCATAGCTCCAGTTCTGTCCCAGTTTTAACGTGATGTTTTTTTGAAAAGTGTGAACACACCATAAAGATAAAGATACTTAGATTGTTCTCTCACCTCGTCTCTGTCCTGTGTATCTGATCAGACACTCGGCTCATCCCGTCTGTTCGAACCTGAGCTCTGAATCACACCAAATCCACACAGCAGCAGGAGAGGGAAGAGAAAATATTCAATCATACAAGTGTGCGTGAAATTCTGACTAAAAAAACACATGGAAAATAATCACGGTGAAACTGAAGTCATGTGGAAATGGTATCAAGCATGCTGACAGCGTTATTAAATCTGCTGTGCTTCATTATTCTTTCTTTCATTTGGTTTGGTTCGTTTTGTAGGAATAATTTGAAGTTTCCAAAACGTAATTTAAAAAAAACTAACATTTCATTAAATTGAATTCAAAATTCTTGACAGTAACAGATGCCGTCAAAATCAAACAAAGGTAATTAACAAAATGATAAAGAAAAATGATCCTTTTCCAGACCAAAGTTAAAGCTGCACTGTGGAATTTGGGGGGTTATTTACCATGGGGATGCTATTTCCTTGCCTGTAATGTTCCACAATATGGTATTTAAGTGATATAAGATGCATTTATTCAATTATGGGTGTTTTTATTGCTCAAAAATACCTTTAAAACATCTTTTCTTGCTACGATTGGGTTAGATCTCACCTGTAAATTGGCTTGGCGCCCCCGGATTGTTTTTTTATGGAGACTGAAAAGTTTAATTCCATACTTAAATTAACAGTTTATCGGCGTGTGATAAAGTAAGTTATGATGTTAAATGAACATTAGTGAAGGGGATATGTGTTAATGGCCCGTAGGTGTGTAAGTGACAAGAAGAAATGGCTGCGTCTATTGACAAAGTCGATCTTTTCAAGTCTTTTGAACCATATCACTTTTGTTTCTGGTTCTGATATTGTCATATTTTAGTTTTGGGATTCGGACATCGTTAATTGTGTGGGTGTTGGATCCTAACAGCGGAAAAGGGCTTTGTTTGTGAACTCTATAAATGCAAAAGGGAATCAGATGTGTGTGACTGCAAACCTCTGTTCAAACTGTTTCTCTTCCCAACGGAATTGAAAAATAGTGAAAGGTGAAGGCGATGGGCAGGATTGATCCACAGGAAGAACCAAAAAGGAAACCTTTGGCTGCCTAAATCATCCTGAGTTTGCAGCGAACATTTTGTACGTGGAGCGACAACAAAGCAGGATCCCGTTTGTTAATCGAGAGGTGCAGAAGACAAACAGACTGAGCTGCACTTTCTTGTTCGACTTTACAGCAACATCACGTCTTGGTCTCTTTGCAGTGGAAGGTGTTTCTTGGTGAACAGCTGGTGCCTTTCGCTTTGGCGTTGACTTTTTAAATTCGTAACCAAGGTTGAGCGAGGGATCGGGATTTTGCTTTGATGGCTCCACATACAGAATGTTCACTGCAAACTCGGGATGATTTAGGCAGTCAAATGTTTCCTTTTTGGTTCTTCCTGTGGATCAATCCTGCCCATCGCCTTCGCCTTTCACTATTTTTCAATTCCGTTGGGAAGAGAAACAGTTTGAACGGAGGTTTGCAGTCACACACATCTGATTCTCTTTAAGTTATGGAGTTCACAAACAAATTTCTCGAGCCGTTTTCCGCTGTTAGGATCCAACAACCACACAATTACGATGTCCGAATCCCAAAACTAAAATATGACAATATCAGAACCAGAAACAAAAGTGATATGGTTCAAAAGACTTGAAAAGATCGACTTTGACAATAGACGCATTGCACTGGGAAAACAAACACGGCGGTTTGATGCTCACTCTTTCGGAAAATCCTTCCCGGTATGTATTGTGCAATGACCGGAAGTCCGAGATTCTTGATGCGTCTATAGGAGCAGCAGATACTGACACACAAGACTAGAGCGCCCTCTTGAGATTATCAGTGTCACAGGAAACACCCAAACCATGAAAAAAGTGCGACGTATAATCCAAAAAATACAGTAATACATCTGTAGGGTATTAACTGCTAACACTTTAAATCACCATGTTTTTATTGTTTTGGAAATGCTGCATTGGCCGAACACGTGTTAACATGTTTTACCTCCACCCCCTTCCTTTGCTCTCCATGCTAAATCACTCCCTCTTCAGAGCAAATCACAATCTACATGCATCCGCTAATGAAATTACAGCACAACACATCAGGTTTGTGAAGTCGTTGCGCGCAGTTTTGTACCACGCTTTTGTTTATTTGTGCAGAATTGTTGGAGAATTGGACAGAATCTCGCAGCCAGCAATAAGAAGGGTTCAAATAGAGCCCAGGAGAGATCACTACATTACTCAAGCATGCATAGATGACATTTAAAAACTCCTCAGGCATGTTTTTGATGTGGGAATGACTTTATAACAACAAGAAAGTCAATTTTGTATATAGGTAAAAGGAAAACACTGCTGGGGCTGCTCTTTGTGTACCGGGGCAGCTGTCAATCATCAACAGAGAGCCCCATGACAACAAATGTATTTTTAGAACTAAAGTGACACTGTTTCAAGACAGCGTCCTCACATTTGTCAAACTTGCACTCAGCGATGTGTCAAAGAATTGTGAACAGAGGAGCGGTGCCAGAGGAGTGTGAAGGGGGAGGAGGACTTTGTGAACTTGTTTATTTTGATGAGGTCTAACCAGAAGAAAACCGGCCCATGACAGAGCAAGGATCAGGAGGATGACGGGCTGAGACTGATCTGTGGAGACAGCAAACGCCGAGGAGAGAGCTGGAGCTGGAGCTGTGTCAAAGAGCCAACCACATTTATCTGAAGGCGAAAAAGGAGCTGCACAGTTTTTGGTTTGGTTTGGTTTGTGTGCGATTAGAACATGACAAAGGCAATCACAGATATTTTGACATAATTTTGTTTGTAATTTCTATTTAAATATATTTGTCTCCTTCATTTTTATCCGTTTATTGAATATTTCATGTTATTAGTTGTTGAAAATTAAATTTAGCTGTGGCTTTGGTCCTCATTTATTGGGTCTATGTCAGGGTCCTGCACGGGTCCATTTTGGAGACCCACACCCGCCCGTTAACCCGTGATTATATCAAAGTTAAATACACACCCGCCCGGACCCATTACCCGTCCGTGCCCATCATAAATCGGATTCAGCCCATTAGTACGACAGCCCAATAGTCCAGGACTAAACCAAGACTGAACCTACACCGTGTCATTAACGGATTATAAATATATACACGCAGAGCCCATCGCCAGGACTATACCAGGACTGGACAAGGACTGGACCAGGCCTGAACCAGGTCTAAACCAGCACTAAATCAGAACTAAACCAGTACTAAGGACTGAACCAGGTCTAAACCAGTGTTATTAGCATAAATGTATACACGCCGCAACCGCATAGCTGAGTGCCAAAACTGGACCAGGACTGGACCAGGACTGGACCAGGACTGGACCAGGTCTAAACCAGCACTAAATCAGAACTAAACCAGTACTAAGGACTGAACCAGGTCTAAACCAGTGTTATTAGCATAAATGTATACACGCCGCAACCGCATAGCTGAGTGCCAAAACTGGACCAGGACTGGACCAGGACTGGACCAGGACTGGACCAGGTCTAACGAGGACTAAACCAAGACTAAACCAAGGGCGCACTGGCGAGTCAGTCACTTCCGCTGATGGTTTTATGTAATAAATATTCTACTGACATTCTCTTTGTTCCAGCTTTAAATCCTTGATCTCGGGAAACGTTGTCAACACAGAATGTCTGTCTTCATCTACGTCCATCTTCGACGCTTTGTTTATTGTTGTGCTCTTCCACAAAAGGGACCCAGACAGACGCGACGAGTTTAACGTCATGGCTTCACAGATCTTTGTTGATTGGCCGGTGCGTGGTCTACAACTTCCAAAGTTCAGATTCAGATTCAGAAAACTTTATTGATCCCATAAGGCAATTCATTTGCAGCATCTCCGAGCAAACACAAACACAAACAAACACACAGTGTGTCAGTCCAATTGTCGTCCACCAGTGGAACTCAAAATAAATAACAAATTGCAGAGTAAAACTTTCATAAAACTATCATAAAACTGTACCCTTAGAATTTAATAATTTAATAGCACTGGGCACGAAAGAATTAGAAAACCTTTTGGTTTTCCGTACTGGAGCATAAAACCGACGCCCTGAAGGCATCAGGATAAAATCAGGAGCCAGAGGATGGAGCGGCTGAGCCACGAGACCCTTGGCTTTGCTCAGCACCTGCTCCTCCCACAAAGAGTGCAGCTCCCTCAGTTTGATCCCTGTGATTTTTGAACAGGTTTTAACATTATTGTGAAGTTTGTTTCTATCCTTCACAGACAAGGATTCAAACCAGCAAATAAAAGAAAAAGTAAGAAGACTTTCAATAAAAGAGCAATACAGATTGTTAAGAATAATTTTGTTCACGTTAAAAGAGTTCAGTTTCCTCAATAAATATATTCTTTGCTGCCCTCGTTTGACGACGCTTTCAGTGTTTAGGTCAAATTTCAGTTTATTGTCCATCACGGTGCCCAGATATTTATAGCTGTCAACTATTTCCACATAATCACCGTGGACGACACTAACACTGTGTGAAGGTGCACGTCTAAAATCAATCAGCATGTCCTTAGTTTTGGCAATGTTCAAATCCAGGTAGTTTTCCTCACACCACTGGACAAACTGCTCCAGTGCAGGACCATGATTTCTCTCAGATCCTGAAAGCAGCGACACCAGGACCGTGTCATCTGAGTATTTGATTAGGCGTCGATTTTCCTCTGAGGATCTGCAGCTGTCCGTGTACAGAATATCTAATATATAAATCTTGCAAACCGTCTACTGTATTCTGAGTCCTGACCTAGTCTCTGAAGAGAAATGAAACTGAGTGGAGGCACTAGGCCTGGCTACTGAAATGTAACAACTTTATAATAACATCTGAGTACAATTTGGGATGATCAAACATTTAACATGTGACATAAACAGCAGACATGGAAATGGCACCTATATCCTTCCTGTGAGAGAGAGGATTAGACAAAGAACAGTGTGACTTAACACTTCATACTTGGACAACAAAAGGAACAACACCCAGTACTAAAATTTCCACCACAGCACACTGTTGTATGAATGTGTGAGTGGTTCTTTGTTGTAAAGCCTGTTGAGCACCTTGAAGTTGGAAAAGCCGCTTTATAAAAATGTGACCATTCATACAGGTGGGCATTGTTAGCCCTGCGAGCTGCTGCGTTCCAAATAAGAAGTGAGCATGGGGGGCAATTCGGCTCCATCCAGTCTGGCTCGTGTTTCTTCCACCTGCCGATCAAGTCAAGAATCCAGACTGGGGTTTTAGATTGTGTATAGGCGAGTTTCAACTGACGTCATTGTTATTAAAAGCCCGCGTTGCATGCTGGGAAATATTTTGGTTGGAGGCAAGAAACATGATAGCGGTCAAACACAGTGCGTAACCTCGCTTATGTATCCCCGATAATGGTAAATTCCTGCTGCATTATCGGATGCAGAAGGAAAATGTCTTTTTCGTATTCTGAGTGAAAAGAACCGCTAATGGCGAATTAAATGTCTTTCAAACATCCGCAGAGCAAACGTAGAAGATCCTAACAAACCGTGGACTCCAACAAGTTCAACAACACATCGAGACTCTTGGAGGTTTTCATCTTTTCTGCTGTGAATGGCCCAGGAGTTTCCACCAAGTCATTGTGGATATCACCGAAGTGAATATTTGTCCAGGTAGTTGGAGATTCAGACCAGAAATTTGGTTTGGTCCACCTTTTGTAGGGGTTGAAAAGGGTGATTTGGCTCCATCGATGCTTATGACCAATTTCTGGTCAAATCGTCTTCAGTCCTCTGCCGTTAGAGTGGATAAATAACCAGGATCAATACCCTTTACGTGCTTTCTCACTCCGTCCGTCATGTTGAATTAGTGTTTATTGCCGCCGACCAAAATAATTCCCAGCATGCAACGCGCGCTTTTGTCAACATTGAAACTTGCCTATACAAGGAAGAGTTGAGTGACCAGGCCATGTACTCTTGCCCTCCTGAGTATCCCTACTCTCCAGGTACATGATGGATGAGACTAATTTTAAAGTGCCACAAATTATCAGAATCTCCACTTCATAACTCCGTAATAAAATGTGAATTTCCATATTAGATAAAAATATGAGTAAAGGCAGAACAGTGCTGTTGTATCGCGGGTGAGCTGTCCAAATGAAATCGAGCTCATTTATCAAATCATTTCACTAAATTTAACACTGAGCTGTGAATATTATCTAACAAAGTGATTTATACTTAATCAAACTCCATTTGGCAAGCATTAGCGTACAGCCGTGCTCTCAGTAATTATGTGTCATTGTGTTTCATCTTTAATCCAGTGGGTTAAAGGAGACGTGCACACAGGGGTCTCAATTCTCGCTTATTTTTCATCAATAAAAACACAAATGCTGAAAGTTACCGAGTCACGTGACGCAAGCTGCAGGACAGACATAGTTTTTTCTGCTCATTGGGCTTTTGTGCAAAACTATTTATGTGAAAACAACTTTGCCGTGTGATTTGTTTTGGCAGAAGTTAAAAGCTCCAACATACGGAAGCCGAGAGGGGTCGCGACAAACGCAAACGCCGCAACAAATACAAATGCGACAACGCGACAAAAAGCCACAACACACCAAAAAAAGCCACAATGGAAATGACCGGGGACTCTATTTTAATGCAAACGCTGCAACAAAAACACAAATGCCACAACACATTAAAAAGCCACAACACATCAAAAAAGCCACAACACATTAAAAAGCCACACACATCCACAACACATTAAAAAAGCCACAACACATCAAAAAGCCACAAACATTAAAAAGCCACAACACATCAAAAAGCCACAACACATTAAAAAGCCACAACACATCAAAAAAGCCACAACACATTAAAAAGCCACAACACATCAAAAAAGCCACAACACATTAAAAAGCCACAACACATCAAAAAAGCCATAACACATTAAAAAGCCACAACACACCAAAAAAGCCATAACACATAAAAAAAGCCACAACACACCAAAAAAGCCATAACATATCAAAAAAGCCATAACACACCAAAAAAGCCACAACATATCAAAAAGCCACAATACATAAAAAAGCCATAACACATTAAAAAGCCACAACACATTAAAATGCCACAACACACCAAAAAAGCCACAACACATCAAAAAGCCACAACACATCAAAAAGCCACAACACATCAAAAAGCCACAATGGAAGTGACCGCGGGACTCTATTTTAATGCAAACGCCACAATAAATACAAATGCCACAACACAAACGCAAAAGCCACAACATATTAAAAAGCCACAACGGAAGTGGCCGCGGGACTCTATTTTCCGACGGACTGGTCAAGCGGCAAGTGAAGAAGAAGAACTACAACTTGAAAAGTAAAGGAACGGAGAAGTTGGAAACGTAAGTAAAAGTAATTTATTGTTTTATCATTATTCGTTTCACGTTGTAGTTCTTCTTCTTTACTTGTCGCTTGATCGGTCCATCGGAAAATAGAGTCCTGCGCTCACTTCCGTTGTGACTTTTTAATGTGTTGTGGGTCGGTCTGGTCCCGGTCTGGTCCCGGTCTCAGTCCCACTCTGGTCCTGGTCTGGTCCTGGTCTGGTCCCGCTCTGGTCCCGGCTCTGTATGCAGCGCAAAAATCCGGCATCGCAGTCACAGAAGTCACGTAAACAGGAAACAGCCATTATCAGTTTTATCCTTTTTTCACTTAAACACAAAATCAAAAACTGAAAAAAACGAATCGTTATCCGTTTTTTCATTTTAGTTTTGGAGAAAAATAATGAAGAAAACAGTTGTTTTTTTGTTTTCTTAGTTTTGGTTTTATATTGAAAAACTAATGAACAAATGATACACAGATTTTACCCTAATCCGATGTTAAATCATGTTCACTATGTGTTTGTTGCCAGTGTAATTTAGCATTTTGCCTCATTGCAGATTTTTACTCCATGCAATTGGAGTCGAGTTCTGTAAAAACTTATCTAAAATGGTGCTAAAATTCATTCCGATGTAACATCATTTGACTAACGCTAATTAAAAGCGACGCGAGATGAGCACACCATACAGAGAAGAGGAAAAAGGACAATTTCTAACAGTTCTAGTGTTAACAGTCTCTTCACAGCGAGATCGCACATGCTTCGTCAAACACCCAAAATCCTCAGATGGGAGATCAAATGGCGGATCAGTTTGAGACGAGAACAGAGCCGCGGCCCCTCCCCTGCATATCAGAAGAAGTGGATAAAAAGCCAGCGCGGACTTTCATCTTTACAGAGACTTGTTGTTGTGTTGTCAGACTGTTACTGTTGCCTCTCCAGTGTGCTCCACAGTCACACAAGAGGCACACCCCAGAGCACGGACCACTGTTTACAGCAGAGAAATCTTACTGCTTTGTCTAGAATATTCCACAGTACGGCATTAAAGGCTTCGTGCTCATTTTTATTTTATTTTTTCTCCATGTATTTGAAGATATGCCTTGCCCCAGTTCAGATATATTGTATTAGCAGCACTTGAGGTAAAAGTAAGTTGCTGCTTCCTGTCTGCGTCTGAAGCGTTTTAGTGTCCGATAATCAGGAAGTGCACTGTTTGCATGCATAGCTTTACCGTCACGATGAAAATCTGCATTACACTGCGCTCACGGTTGTTTAAAGCACTTATAAACTCATCACAGTGTGTAATTAGGATGATCTGACTGTAAAAGGTTTGTGAGGAACAGTGTTTGGGAGTAACAGATTACATGTACTGAAGTTATGTAATCAGAGTACAAATTATGAGTGACTGTATTCAGTTACAGTTACTGAATGGTAATTGGATTACAGTTACTTGGTTGAAATAAATGGATTACACAGAGATATTTTACTGTTTTCACATTTTGGGCAATACCCCTTTTTTTTTGGTCTTCTTCTGGTAATTCCACTCATTGCCGGACACTAAACCAGGTCCAAACCAAGTTCTAAACCAGGTCCAAACCAGGTCTTAACCAGGTCTAAACCAGGACTAAACCAAGACTGAACCAGGACTAAACCAGGTCTAAAGCAGGTCTAAAACCAGGTCTAAACCAGGACTAAAACCAGGTCTAAACTATGTCTCAAACAGGATTTAACAGGACTAAATCCTGCTGTGTGGACATGTCTCCTCGTCTTCTATCAATAATATTTTTAATTTGGTTCAGTGAAGACTGGACTTTTTATTTTCTTTTATCAGACAAAACATCTTATGTTCTGATTTCCTCGTCTTTGCTTCTCTCCAGCAAATCAAGTAATCCAAAGTATTCAGATTACCTTACTCACTTTAAGTAATTTAATGGATTACATTACAAACTACATTTTGGTGTATGTAATCTGTAGTGGAATACATTTTAAAACTCACCTTCCCAACACTGGTGAGGAATAACTTTGGATCACTGCGTTCATTTATTTTAAACAGTTCAAGGCCAAACGTCGTCGTCAAAGCCTCGTCAGATCTCAGAAGTCTCAGGGCTTCCACGCTGCACCGGGCTCAGTGCAGTTGTTGCCCAGTTGCGCTTTGCGGACATTCTGTAACTCTCTCTCACTCTCTCAAGACCAAGATTAGTCCTGATTTAGTCCTAGTTTAGTCCTGATTTAGTCCTGGTTTAGTCCTGGTTTAGTCCTGGTTTAGACCTGGTTTAGACCTGGTTTAGACCTGGTTTAGACCTGGTTTACTCCTGGTTTAGACCTGGTTTAGACCTGGTTTAGACCTGGTTTACTCCTGGTTTACTCCTGGTTTAGTCCTGGTTTAGTCCTGGTTTAGACCTGGTTTAGTCCTGGTTTAGTCCTGGTTTAGACCTGGTTTAGACCTGGTTTAGTCCTGGTTTAGACCTGGTTTAGTCCTGGTTTAGTCCTGGTTTAGACCTGGTTTAGTCCTGGTTTAGACCTGGTTTAGACCTGGTTCCACTACAGATGCAGTTTGCTGCTTTGGCTGGTTCGCTCTCTGACTGTCCAATCAGCGGCTCTGAATCCGGTGACGTCGTTCGCTGCTAAAGGCCTTGGTGACACCAACTCAAAATCTGATTGGTTGAAGCAACAGTTTCATCGACATTTCTCTTGTGTTCGAGGACTTGCGGAATGGATTGCGATGGCCTCAGGGACACTTCTCCCACTTTGACTCTGCCTGGCAACAAGTGACGGCTGAAATGTGATTGGTCAAATGCTTTAATATGAAAATCCATATGGGGAAGCAGCACAAGCATCGGAAAAGCTCTGAAAGGAAGCGGACAGACCATTTGGAGTAATTTAATAATAATATAATTTACATCAGTATGTGATTCAGATATTTTTTTTAGGCCAGCACATCATTAGTTACATTATCATTAGTTATCAGTACCTCACCTGGCTGACCTTACCATGAGTGCGTATACATGTACATCAGTATCCCGGTTATGATCGGGTTTTTTGAGTATCCCGGTTTCTTCATGGTGCATGTATACGCAGTAACCCGGTTTCAGTATCCCGGTTATGGCAGTATCCTGGTTATTAGAAACCGGGATACTGTAGCTGGTTTATTTCGATAGTAACCGGGATACTTGTGGCATGTAGACGCAGTACCCCGGTTACTGCAACATAAAGTTGAGTGCGCATGCGTCCAAAAGACACTTTCCAGCCTTTCACCACAACAGTAGTCACATAAATAAATTGACCAACATAAATAAATTGACCAAACGAGTGAAATGACTGTAAAATTAAGAGCTGCGCTAAACCTGCACACGTACAATCTGCACTCGTACGACCTGCACTCGTGCGACCTGCACTCGTGCGACCTGCACTCGTGCGACCTGCACTCGTGTGACGCTGAAAAGCTAAAACATGAACTATCTCCTATACTCTATATGCACGGAACACACTTACCATCATCAGCACCTCTTCTGTCACAGAAATAACACACATAATCCACAGAGTCGTGTCATTTAGTCCAAAAGAAACTGATCGCATCAGCGGCGCAAGGAGCGAGTTGTTTTTATCACCGCTAACAGTTTATGCTAATTAGCCAAACGATCTTAAGTTTCGTTTCTGTAAAACGTAAACAAATGTGATCACAGCTGAATTATCTGATCAAACAGGCTGATGTGTCTATAGTGTTTATGGTTTATATGTTGTAAAGTTGAGTTTATTTATGCAGAAGATTTTAATGAAGAATCTGCACAGTGGATTGTGGGAGATCTCGTAGCTCCTTAGCTTCTTATGCTAAAGGAGCTCACGGTTTGTATTTTTCCTGGTTTATGAAATTGATTTAAGTTAATTTTTGCACCTGCGCATTTGTAAGATTATGTCAAGAAACCGGGATACTCCATTTGATCATGTATACGATACGAGTATCCCGGTTTCTCAGTGCGCATGTATATGCAGTAACCCGAATACTGACATAACCTGGGATATGGCTAATAACCGGGATACTGATGTGCATGTAAACGCACTCCATTAGTTATAACCTCTTATCTTCATGTCTTAGTGTCCAAATATTTGTAGTGGGATGAAACAAACACATGGATAAATCCGGGTTCAGATCCTCTCACTCTAAATTACGTTTTGAATGATTCATCTACGTCTGACTCATCTTATCACCTGTCTCCTAAGACACGCCCACTGCTCTGGATTTAGCTCATTCTCTTATTTGTTTTTCAGAACCGTTTTTACGCTCAACAGTGATAAAAATAAAAATAACACCGCACACCTGAGCAGCATCTGTCCAGTTCAATTCGGTTTATTTTTGTAGAGCCCAAAAATCACAACAGCGGTCGCCTCACGGGGCTTCACCAAATTGCTGATTAAACCACGGAAAGTTAGAAAATCAAACAGTGAAAGAGTCACCGGTCAATAACAAACACAGATTAACAAACAGTCGCGGGAAATGAGGAAATGGATCAGGGTCGGTCCAGAGCGCCCCCTGTCCTCAGACCCTCCTCCTCCAGAAGAGACAAAAAAAACTGTGTGAAAAAGAGAAAAAACACAACTAAAAAACGACAAATACAGGACTGAAGCAGGGCAGACAGGCTGTCGATGTGTCCAGGACTAAACCAGGACTAAAACAAGAATAAAACATGACTAAACCAGGACTAAAACTGAACTGAAGCAGGACAGACAGGCTGTAGATGTGTCCAAGTCTAAACCAGGACTAAACTAGGACTAAACTAGCACTAAAACACGACTAAACCAGGATGGACAGGCTGTAGATGTGTCCAGGACTAAACCAGGAGTAAAACAAGACTAAAACAAGACTAAAACAGGGCTAAACCAGGACAGCAAAACAGGACTAAAACAAGATTAAACCAGGACTAAACAAGGACTAAAACAGGACTAAACTAGGACTAAAACACGACTAAACCAGGATGGACAGGCTGTAGATGTGTCCAGGACTAAACCATGACTAACTTAGGACTGAATCAAGACCAATTCAGGATTAAAACAAGACTAAAACAGGACAGACAGGCTGTAGATGTGTCCAAGATTAAACCAGGAGTAAAACAAGACTAAAACAGAACTAAAACAAGAATAAACCAGGACTAAACCAGGACTAAACAAGACTAAAACAGGACGACAGGTTGTAAATGTGTCCAGGACTAAACCAGGACTAAATCAGCACCAAACCAGGATTAAATCAGGACTGAACCGGGACTGAACCATGACTAAATAAAACATGACTAAACCAGGACTAAAACAGGACTAAACCAGGACTAAAACACGATTAAAACCGGACTAAACCAGGACAAAAACTGGACTAAAACAGGATTAAAACTAGACTAAAACAGGACTAAACCAGGACTAAAACAGGACAAAAACTGAACGGACAAGCTGTAGATATGTCCAGGACTAAAGCAGGACTGAACCAGGACTAAAATAGGACTAAAAGCAGGACTAAAACTGGACTAAACCAGGAGTAAACCAGGACTAAATTAGAACTAATACAGGACTAAAACAGGACAGACAGACTGTGGATGTGTCCAGGACGAAACCAGGACTGAACTAGGACTAAATCAGGACTAAATTAGGACTAAATTAGGACTAAAACAGGACAGACAGGCTGTAGATGTGTCCAGGACTAAACAAGACTAAAAAGGGACTAAACCAGGACTAAAACAGGACTTAACCAGGAGAAACCCAGAACAAAAACCAATAGTAAAACAAGACTAAAACAGAACTAAAAAAGGACTAAAACAGGACTAAACCAGGACTAAAACAGGACTAAACCAGGACACACAGTCTGTAGATGTGTCCAGGAGTGACTTGCACACCTGTGAATCAGTTTTACACAGATAAAAAGTGGTCCCCTAGACATTTACAGCTTTCTATTTACCGCAGGTGAAGAGCCTCTGGTGGAAGTTGGCTCTAACACCATCCTCCTGAAAGCACGGTGATGTTTTAACAGGAAACACTGGCACATCTCCAGACCCACAGTCCCATCCCAAACCCGGACCGACAAGGACAGAGACACAGCAGGTCCTTTTATCAGTTTAGACCCAGGACAAGAACAAAAGGATTAAACCAGGACTAAACCAGAAATAAACCAGGAGTAAAACAAGAATAAAACAGAACTGAACCAGAACTAAAAGACAAACAGGAGTAAAACAAGAACAAGAATAAACAGAAAGAACCAGAACTAAAACCAGGACTAAACCAGGAGTAAAGCAGAAATAAACCAGGAGTAAAACAAGAATAAAACAGAACTGAACCAGAACTAAACCAGACTAAAACCAGGAGTAAAGCAGAAATAAACCAGGAGTAAAACAAGACTAAACCAGAAATAAACCAGGAATAAAAGAAGAATAAAACAGTACCGAACCAGGACAAAACCAGGACTAAAACAGGACTGAAGCAGGACAAACAGGCTGTAGATGTGTCCGGGACCAAACCAGGATTGAACCAGGACTAAAACTGAACTAAACCAGGACTAAAACAGGACGGACAGGCTGTAGATGTGTCCAGGACTAAACCAGGAGTAAAACAAAACAAAAACAAGACTAAAACAAGACTAAACCAGGACTAAACAAGGATTAAACCAGGACTAAACAAGGACTAAACCAGGACTAAACAAGGACTAAACAAGGACTAAACCAGGATTAAAACAGGACTAAACAAGGACTAAAACAGGACGGACAGGCTGTATATGTGTCCAGCACTAAACCAGGACTGAACCAGGACTAAACCAGGACTAAATAAAGCATGACTAAACCAGGACTAAAACTGGACTAAATCAGGACTAAAACAGGACTAAAAGAGGCTGTAGATGTGTTCAGAACTAAACCAAGACTAAAACAGGACTAAAACAAGACTAAACCAGCACTGAACCAGGCTTAAAACAGGACTAAACCAGGACTAAATAAGACTAAAACAGGATGGTCAGGCTGTAGATGTGTCCAGGCCTAAACCAGGCCTAAAACAGGACTAAATCAGGACTAAAACAGGACTAAACCGGGACTAAATAAGACTAAACCAGGACTAAACCAGGATTAAACCAGGACGGACAGGCTGTAGATGTGTCCATGACTAAACGTGGACTAAAAAAGGACTAAACCAGGACTTAACCAGGAGAAAACCAGAAATAATCTCCTCCATAATTTGTTACAAGACTTTACGAGCCTTCAGAGTTTTGTTTAATTAAGAATCCGTTCATAACTTCGGTTCGATTGGTCACGTTTTTCTGCGTTTGTCGAGCGACGCCCCAAAGCTCGTCCAGTCCAAACCAGACGCTCTCACGCCTTCAAACGGAACAAACAAACTCTAAATCATACACGCTATTATTGTGTTCCCTTTAGGATAGCAAACCCCAGCAGTGATTAGAGTTGTGTGGACTTGTACTTAAGCGAAGTGTTAATTGACAAAAGCAAAACGAGCGACTGTGAGTGAGCCTTGTGTTCATTTCGGCTTCATTAACGTCTCGCACATAAATTAGACCTCAGCGCTGACCCTTTCAAACCGGACGCCCACTCTGTACCTTTAGTTAAAACGGCTCTTAGAAAGTAATTATATCACAAAACTTTCCAAAAAGAGCCAACGTGTTAAGCCAATTTAATTTAATTTGCCACTGGTGTCCATGTAAAATGTCAAAAATATTATTGGAACTAGATGAACTCACCATGTTAACATTGTAGGAGGCTCTGTGTCTGATTATAGATTTTTTGTTGTTGTTTGTGTTTTGTTTTTTTTTTTTTTTTTTTCAACACAATAACCAAAAGTAATAATATATGTATATATATATAATATATATATATAATATATATATATATATATATATATATGTGTATGTATATATATATATATATATATATATATATATATATATATATATATATATATATATATATATATATATATATATACATACACATATATACATATATATATATATATATATATATATATATAACACATATATATATATACATACACATATATATACATATATATATACATATATATGTATATATATATATATTTATATATATGTGTATGTATGTGTATATATATATATATATATATATATATATATATATATATATATATATATATATATATATAGTGCGCCATCTACTGGGAAACGCCGGAAATGCATGAAAAATAAAAACATCAACAAGGGGGCCATACGGCCCCCGGGCCGTAGTTTGCCCACCCCTGTAATAGACAATGAGGGTGAAGTGTCTTGCCTAAGGACACAACAACAGTTTATTAAAATTGATTTATGATGATAACAGATTTATGGACAGAGTGCAGTGTATGGAAGTACAAAAGACTTAAAAATCAGAAAGGACAAATCAAAGATGGATCCAATTTACTCATCCATCATCCATTTTCTTCCTCTTATCCGGGGCCAGGTCATGGGGGCAGCAGTCTAAGCAGACACTCCCAGACTTCCCTCACCCTGGACACTTCCTCCAGCTCCTCCAAGGCGTTCCCAGGCCGGTGGAGAGACATAGTTCCTCCAGCTTGTCCTGCGTCTTCCCCGGGGCCTCCTTCCAGTGGGACATGCCCAGAACATCTCCCGAGGAATGCGCCCAGGAGGCATCCGGAACAGATGCCCGAGCCTCAGCTGCTCCTCTCAACGTGAAGGAGCAGTAGCTCTACTCCGAGCTCCTCAAACTATCTCTAAGGGAACGCCCAGACACCCTGAGGAGGAAAATCATTTTGACCTCTTGTATCTGCGATCTCGTCCTTTCGGTCATTACCCAGAGCTCATGACCACAGGTGAGGGGAGGAATGTAGATTGAGCAATAAATCGAGTTCCAATTTACCAAAGAGCGTTTAACAGTGTCTTCACTGATCCTCCAAACATGTCAGAATCACAAAATGGAAGCCCAGTTGATATTTGGTCCCAGTATATTTCACTTTAATTGTGTTGAATAAACTTGGTCTCAAACTCTCATCATTTTTCTTCGACTTTGGGGGTTATTAACGTTTATTTGTTTATTCACAAATACATGTTATAATCACTGTTTAAAGGCCCAACATTGACTCCTGTGAGCTTTAATATCATGTTTTATGCATTTTTTATAACACACACCCTGCATGTTTTGCTTCTACTCTCAAACAAAAAACACTGTTCCATCTGGTGATGTCACGTGGTAAGACAGGAAGCGCTCCACTGTGTTTCTTAAACTCCACACACCTTCACTAATATCATTTGGATAATTTCAGACCTGGAATTGCCAATCTTTACTGAACTGAAGGTAAAAGGAACTGTTTACTTAAAAACTATCACTTAACAATGTCTAAACCAGGAGGACTAAACCAGGACTAAACTAGGACTAAACCAGGACTAAACTAGGACTAAACCAGGAGGACTAAACCAGGACTAAACCAGGACTAAACCAGGACTAAACCAGGACTAAACCAGGAGGACTAAACCAGGACTAAACTAGGACTAAACCAGGAGGACTAAACCAGGACTAAACCAGGACTAAACCAGGAGGACTAAACCAGGACTAAACCAGGAACTAAACTAGGACTAAACCAGGAGGACTAAACCAGGAGGACTAAACCAGGACTAAACCAGGACTAAACTAGGTACTAAACCAGGACTAAACTAGGACTAAACCAGGAGGACTAAACCAGTTAAACTAGGACCAAACAGGTCTAAACTACCTCTAAACTAGGACTTTACCAGGACTAAAACAGGTCTAAACCAGAACTAAACCAGGTCTAAACTAGGTCTAAACAAGGATGAAACCAGGACTAAGCTCGGACTAAACCAGGAAGACTAAACCAGGACTAAACCAGGACTAAATTAGGACTAAACCAGGAGGACCAAACCAGGACTAAACTAGCCGTAAAACAGGAGTAAAACAGGACGAAACCAGGACTGAACCATCTCACGTGGTAATACAGGAAGTGCTCCACTGTGTTTTTAAACTCCACACACTTACACTCATATCAGTTGGATAATTTCAGACCTGGAATTGTCCATCCCAGTTTAGGCAAGAATCTTTTTCCTCAAACACACAGAAAAAAGGTTTAAGTGTAACAAGAGGAGACAGTTATATAGAGCAGGCCTGCACTGGAGCGGCTTACAAGACTCTAACAGCAGTGTGAGTATAACCTCCCCGTGCTGGTGTGTGGCCCAAACAAATGAGAAGAGACACCAGAGAAAACAGTGTGTCCAGCGGCCCTCTGCCTGCAGGAGAAATACTGTCTCTGTGATACCGACTGGATTAAAACACAGTCCGTCTGACGCGCTCCATTTGTCACGGAGCGGGAGCACAGCTGAGGGGAGCAAACACGAAGGGTCTGGAGGAAACTTAAAGGTCCTATATTACACAAAATTTACTCTCGTGAGCTTTAAGTTGTGTTAGAATATTATTACCTCCTCAAAAACAGACCTGGAGTTGTGTTTTGTTTTATTTACATGTTTGAGCACCGTATTTTTTGGACTATTACTTTCTTTTTTTCATGGTTTGGATGTTTCCTGCGACTTATACTCTGGTGCGACTTATATATTAAAATGTTCACACTGACAGCCACAAGAGGGCGCTTTAGTCTTGTGTGTGAGTATCTGCTGCTCCTGTTCCTCCTGTACCACTGTCACTTCACTCTACTGCGCATGTCTCCTGCAGAAAGAGCCTCTGTTCTGTCTGTATCATGTCAGTCGAGTCGCACCATTACTTCTGTACCACTGAAAAATTAAAATTTAAACAAACTTATAAAGACGACTGAGAAGACTGAACACAAATGCCCCCAAAAACAAAACCATATATTGCAGATTACAAGCTGCAAGTCGTGAAATATTCAGCTGAAAACGGTAATCGACCAGCAGAAAGTTTGGAGTGAGAGAGAAACTTGTGAACTTGTGGAAAGCGGGCATGGAGAACACAGCGTCACGGCAAATGGGAGGATGCACCATGAAACTTTCCTGAAGTCACTGGACGGATGGACAAAGCCTGGACTTCAGTGACACTGAAACCATCCTGTCGGGATTCAGAAAGACCCGAATAATTCTAACTGGAACTGATGCTGAGTCTGACGACAGCGACACAGAAGAGGAAGCGGCGCTCTGTTTACCTCCGGAGGTCGAGGAGTTGTTCAGAAGTGACACCGAGGATGAAGAATTGAATGGATTTAGTGATTTGGAGTGAGATGGAGAGTTTGTTAAACTTGTTCTGTTCTGTTGTTCATGTTACAGTTTATCTGAAGAACTGTTCATATGTGACGTTAACAGTCTGTTGTCTTTCTTTTCTTTTGTTCTTGACTTTCAAGATGAAATGTCAGTTCCTGGTCTCTGATTTTATTAAATAAATTAGAATTTAGTTGTTTGAAGTACAAGACCCTTGAGATGTCTCGCCATCTCCTTTTTGAGGGGGTCCTCATAAATACAACGACAAAAAACAGATGCGGTAGGACAGACAGTAGGATACATGAATTCAAATAAGCATCAAAACAACAAAATCAGCACAACCACAAACACACACACACAGTCACACACACTCACTCACCTTGACCGTTCGACACATAATAAAACAAAAGAGCTCAAAGATAATCACAAAATACAACAAAATTCAACAAAATGATCAAAAACAATGACATGGGTTCTGTAAATATTGAACCAGAGCATTTTTAAATGAAGGGACAGAAGTTAATGCACGAATCGGTGAGGAAAGATTGTTCCAGTCAGAAGGAGTTTTATATTTAAATGAGTGTGGAAGTGTGAGTGAAATTTCCCCCAAAATGTTTGACTTACAGTCCGGTGCGACTTATATATGTTTTTTTCTTCATCATTACGCATTTATTGGCTGGTGCTACTTAAAGTCTTGAGCGACTTATTGTCCGTAAAATACGGTAATTAGTTTTTAACATGCTAATTGTTGTTAGACATCCATTTTCTTCCACTTCTGTGATGCAAAATTCCACTCTGGCCTCTGAAATTCGAAAAAAAGTGCTTATAAACTCATTGCTGCGAATAATTAAATGCTCTGAATGCATAAGGTAAGTGAGGAATAACTTTGGATCCGTGCAAACAGTTTAAAAAATGAACCAGTTCTGCTTTTGGATCCTGGTCTCTGACTTTATAACTTAGATATGTTTTTTTCTTCTTCATTATGCATTTTTATATAAATACATATACTTATACTCAGGAGCGACTTAAAAATATGGTCATCCTTTATCTTAAGTCTGTCTACATTTCCAAAGCTCAATTCTAGGGCTAAAATCATCCAAATAATTCTAGTACGGAGTGTATGGAGTTTAAAAAACAAAGTGGAGCAAGGTGTTTTCTGTTTGAGAGAAGAGCTCAGTTTAAATATGCAGGATGTGTGTGTTGGGTTGTTTTCACTCTAGATTTTGTTCTGTTTAATTCACTTTTTTTTTCTTTAACCTGTGGTTTGATACACTGTGGGGGTGACAGCAGAGAAGAAACTTTGGAACGACACACAGACAGATCCAGACTCGTCAGACGGACGCGTGAAACAGCAGCTCTGCCATGGCCCATTCCATTCATACAAAAGGGCCCAGTCAAGCAGAAGTAAACATCAAGGCCAAAAATTCAAGTTAATGCATCTGATATAAAAATGTATTGAACAGATACATATGTACTCTAGTTTATGAAACTGTTGACCTTTTTTCTGTACCATTTTTGGTTCTAAAGTTCCATATGTTTTAAACAGATCATGTATGAAACATGGAACAAAAATTATTTCCCAAATTTCAAAGACCCAAAAATCATGTAAATAAATGGATGTATTTCATCATATCTTGTGTTATTCCATCTTTGAGCTGTTGATGAAGGTACATGATTTTTCCCCAAAAAAATGTATTTAAAATGATAAAAATTTGCTTGGAAGGACTGACATGTTTTATAGAAATAGTTTCCTTTCATTTTGAAGTAATATTAAAGTATTCAGAAGAAAAAAGTTGACAAATGATGTAAAATCCTGCACCTTCTACTTGCTTGAACAATTTTCCCTCCGTTACTTTTCCCTCCGTTACCATGACCTTTCTTAATAAAAAATTTCATGACTCAAAAAGTAAGAGGTTTTTCCACCTAATCTTGTACCATATGGTAGAAAACTATATGAAGCCAATATTCAAACCAGTTTGTTAAGGATATGGAAGTGAGATTTATTGCCCAAAAAGTGCTGCATATTTCATTCCCTCCGTTACTGACATGAGTTTTTACATTTTTTGTCAACAACTTGAAAGAATATCACAGGTTTAACTTGACCCTGTTGGAGTGTAACTCTTTCCTACATTCTGATACTTTACTTATTTCAATAGTTCCTCTAGTTTCTGAATAAGAGACATTTGAATGTCAAAAATCTGCCCGTTTCCCTCCGATACCGTTTGACCGGACCCAAATATACATGTGTGTGACGCCTTGTACAGAGCCATTACTTTTTGTTCACCTTCACTGCATTTGTAAAATCTCTAAAAGCCTCTAAAAAGTTAATTTGGCAGAACATGTGGACATTACTTTTTCCCTGTGATGTGTACAAGCTCGTGCTCTCCCCACATCTATCAAACCGTCTTCATTTGGTTCACCTCAGCGCCTCCTCCTCTTCCTCCTCCTCCTCTTCCTCCTGCTGCTGCTGCACATGACTGGATCTATCTGGAGCCATTTGGACAAAACCTCAGGAGAAATCAGGGCCTGCTGCTGGCGCTGCACCTGGAGTACACAGCGGGCGCACCGTGTCATTCATCTTAAACCACAGATTGACAGTATCCATTGCGTTTGTGCATTCATATATTCTGTTTGGTCATATAGGCAATATGCACCCCTATTATTTTCAAGATGGGATGACACGCTGGACCGACAGAGCGGCTCTCAAATGACGACCCTCATATCAATGCAAATGCTTAATACCTGCAGTGGTTTGCTACAAGTGAGAATGAATAGAACATGAAAAATGCAAGAAATTCCACAATAGCTGCCCACAACCGAGCTGGAGACGTGACTGTCCCTGTAAGACGGTGACACATTAATGAAAGTATATTTCATAATGCACAGACTCGATAGGGCTTCTGGATTATTGGAAAACCTTGCAGATAAAACACGTATCCCAGCCCAAACCAGTCCAAAGATCAACATCTAAAGTTCATTTGAATTAAAGATACTCTATGTAATGCTGCCTTCGTTTATCCATCCGTCTTCCACTCGGATCTCAGATATAACGTCACTTCTGCGCCTCAACCGTTTTATCATTTTTCCTGTGTTCGAATCGGAGAAAAATGTGGACACTATCCAGAAAGCTGTTGTTGCTTTAGTACAAAGCTTTAACCACACAACATTAAAAGAACAATTCAGTATAAATAGTATAATTCAGTATTAGTGAAGTGAAAGCGTTGGTGTCGTGTGATAGTCGAACATTTTGGATTGTTAGTAACAGGAAATGGGCTAAAAACATGGAAAACACCAACTACCAAACCCACAGGCAGTGATACAGACACAGTAAAGTATTTCAGTAAAATGAGTGACTGAAATTGTCATTTAAACCTGTGGTCCCCAACCGTTTTTTCACCACAGCCTGCTTTTGTATCAGACAATATTTCACGGACCGGAGGGGGTTGGGGGGCATGGTTAAGTCCTGGCTAAATCCTGTTTTAGTCCTGTTTTAGTTCTGGTTTTAGACCTATTTTAAACCTGGTTTAGTCCAAGTTTAGACCTGGTTTAGTTCTGGTTTAGTGGCACAGTCCGGGGTGGGTAGACGGTCTGCGCGGCGTATGGAAGGGGGTTACGTGCTTTCGCGGCCCAGTACCAAATGACCCATGGCCTGGTACCAGTATCCGGCCCGGGGGTTGGGGACCCCTGATTTAAACCACTAAAGGGTCCAAACACAATGAAAACAGTTCATTTGTCACTGGGCACAGCCAGCATGGATTCTGTTTCGGAAACCTTGCTCGATCTCCTCCAAGTTCTTCCAAGTTCCAAATTCCGCCGTCTAAGGAAAAAGTAACGTCCTTGGACCTCTGAGTCGGATGGATAAACGAACGCACCATAACTTTTCTGGTGAGGATCCATGGAGATGTTATTGCTTGAATCTTCCAGGCTGTAAAATAAACTTTTATTACAATGCGCCATCAGGAATTGCAGGAAATGCACCAGACCGAGTTATAGTCCACTGACAGTAATGCATGTTTTTCAGTAATAATAAGTGTTAGTTTATTTATTTATTTTATTATTTAATGCGATAGGAACAGTGCACAATCTACATGAACATGAAAAGGAGAGATGCATGTACCAAGTTGTAGCACTAATTCTCATTTAAGATAAGATAAGATAAGATAATCCTTTATTGTCTCCCATGGGAGAAATTTGTCTTGGGACAGGGTAAAACATGCTTTATCAAAAAACAGGACAACACAACACAAAACAAGACATAAACAAACACCATAGAACAAAATATATATGAGACCAAGTCTGACCGCGAGTGATGCACCAACAGGACCTTTAAATTATTCTTAACAGGCAAACCCTTTGCATTTTGTATTCTATTAATAACTACACAATCCCTAAGCCTTTTATAATTATTTTTTAACTGCACTATCTGAGTTTAGTAGATTAACAGCGAGTGGCACAAAAGAATGTTTGAATCTGTTCAGTTTACAGTTTGGGACCTGAACCTTCTGCCTGATGCCGTCAACTCAAACTGACTGTGAAGAACATGGGCAGTGTTGGGAAGGTGACTTTTAAAATGTACAAATCTACAGATTACAGATTACACACACCAAAATGTAGTTTGTAACATAATCCATTAAATTATTTAAAGTGAGTAATGTAATCTGAATACTTTGGATTACTTGATTTGCTGTAGAGAAGCAAAGACTCGGAAATCTTCACTTAAGATGTTTTGTCTGCTGAAAGAAAATGAAAAGCCCAGACTTTACTGAACCAAATTAAAAATATTGTTGACAGAAGACGAGGAAACACGTCCACACAGCATGGTTTAGTCCTGTTAAATCCTGTTTTAGTCCTGGTTTAGACCTGTTTTAGACATGGTTTAGATCTAGTTTAGATCTAGTTTAGACCTGGCTTAGATCTAGTTTAGACCTGGTTTTAGTCCTGATTTAGTCCTGTTTACCTGGTTTTAGTTTAGACCTGGTTCTAGTTTAGACCTGGTTTTAGTCCTGATTTAGTCCTGGTTTAGTCCTGGTTTAGACCTGGTTTAGACCTGGTTTTAGACCTGGTTTAGACCTGGTTTAGACCTGGTTTTAGACCTGGTTTAGACCTGGTTTAGACCTGGTTTTAGACCTGGTTTAGACCTGGTTTTAGACCCGTTTCAGACCCGGTTTAGATCTAGTTTAGATCTAGTTTAGACCCGGTTTTAGTCCTGGTTTAGTCCTGGTTAAGATCTTTATTTCAACAAAGTAACTGTAATCCTGATTACGTAACTCTGGTACATGTAATCTGTTACTCCCCAACACTGAACATGGGTTGGGTCATTGATCACCTTCCCGTCGAGCTTCCTAACAGTCTCCTCAAAAATGACCTGAAGTGAGCTTTGGGCCACACCCATTATTCTACCCGCTCTTTTAGTCAAGTCATTTAGTCATTTCCACCTGTCGTCCCTGGACAGGTTCATTGTTTGATTGGATTTAATTGACCTTAACTATGAGCTTTCAGCTGTTCTTTCTGGAGACCTGTGTAGCATGTTTTGAGTTTTATACAAAAATACAAGTTACATACATATCACAGACTTGTGCTGATCAACTTAACGTGTGTTTGAGGAGAGCTAAGACAACAACAAAAAATTGAGAGAAATCTTTCCAATATAAATTTCCATCATAGTTTCATGCTTCGACTGTTGATTCTGTAAAAGTGTTGTTGAGAAAATATGAATTATGCATTTCTTATTTGTTATAGTATTCAAGTAAATGACATTTTGTGGGCTGAATAAATCCATTATCAGAACTAAGTATCATTTTAAAGACGCAAGAGCTGCGTCAAGAGAAAAGCCACAAGTGATGAAGAGATAAACTGTAAACAAACTGTTCAAAACAGGAAACCGTCTGAGAGCACAGACCGAGTCCACACGCAGCGGTACTGGTCCAGGTCCAGATCCAGACCTGGTCATGGCCCACGCATTCATCCAGGTGTTTTTGTCCCTCTGCAGCTTCGGTAAGAAACGTTTATTCATTTATTTATTGCTGTAAACTGGTTTCAACATGACAGTTTTGTAAATGCATTATTAACAAAATGTATATTGATCCAAAGCAGATCATGTTATTGTTTTAATATTTTTTCTACTGTTTATGTACATCTGTTAAAGTCACAGACTGTACTAGGAGTTCACCAAAAAAGGAAAAATCATGTTTATTTCATTTATTTTTTTCATTTTCATTGTGTTTATTGCTCTGAAAAACACAATCCTGACTCTTTTTTAGCCTGGAGGATGCCCTACTTGTTTCCATGTCAATATTTTTCCTTTACCTGTAACATGCATGTCCAAACTATGGTCCGTGGGCCAAATGTGGCCCTCAGATGAATTTTCCTCGGCCCTCAGGCTTCCTGTGAATTGGCCTAAATTAAATGGCATCAAATATGAATAATGAACTTTTTACTGCAAGTTTTTTGAAAATTGACTTTGATAAAGCTTTAATATTTAGTGTGTATATGTAAATATGTATTAGAGCTGCCGCCGGCTACAGACAGACTATAGCGACATTATTTATTTATTTGTGAATTTGAGTTTGACGCTGCTGGTCTAACGTGTTAAACCTGCACATATTTCAACTATTCACTGTTTTGAGCTCCAGTCTCGATCTGCTTCGTCTGTGTTTACATATGTGTAAAGTTTGGACACCCTTGAACTATAATTTCCCACACGGCATGAAGCTTCAGTCTAGAACAGGGGTCATCGAACTAAGGACCTCGGGCTCAGACTCGGGCCCCCAGCCCGGCTGAACTGGCCCTATGAGGCGATTCTCAAAAGTTGTCATGGCCTGTTGATTTAAATGACTTTGAGGCAAATAATAACACGTCTGCATCTTGTATTTTGTTGATTTTTTCCATTTAAAAAAATATATTTGTATTAAGTATTTATATTTAAATAATTATATGATGTATTTACATTTGCTGCTGAATTTGCCACAAAATTTTCGTCACCTATGCCCACACATACTATTGATTTTGATTCCCGTTATTCTGTTGTTGCTTTAGTTTTGACCTGTAAATGGTCGCCTGCTCATTTCATTTTCACCTTAACCTAGATAATGCTCACCTGCATAGATATGTAAGTAAGTAAGTAAATCTTTAATTATATAGCACCTTTCACAGATAAAAAAAAAATCACAAAGTGCTTTACAGAGCAAAACAGCATAAAAACAACATAAACAAGAACAGAGGACACAGTCAACTAAAAGCCTGTCTAAAGAGCAGTGTCTTGAGCTGCTTTTTAAAAGAGTCTATAGAGTCTGCCTCACGTAGAGCTTGGGGCAGGGTGTTCCATAATTTGGGAGCCACAGCCTGAAAGCAAACGTCACCCCGAGTTTTAAATCGGGTCTTTGGGACCATCAAGAAGCCCTGACCTGAGGACCGGAGGGCGCGGCCTGAGGAGTAGGGGCGCAGTAAGTCACTGATGTACTGGGGCACTTGTCCATTTAAAGCTCTATAAGATAAAAACAAAATTTAAAAATCAACACGGAGCTTAACAGGAGCCAGTGCAGTGAAGATAAAACAGGTGTAATGTGAGTTTGTCTGTTTGCTCCTGTTAAAAACCTTGCAGCTGCATTCTGTACAAGTTGCAGCCGCTTAAACGTAGAAGCATTAAAACAAGTAAAAAGAGAATTACAATAATCTAAATGAGATGAAATAAAAGAGTGAACAATCATTTCAAGATTAGTACACAGACACTGTGGGCAAGGTCCAAGGACACTGAGGGAGCTGGAATCACACCAGCCAACCTGTGGGTCAGTGGATCTGACCGCTCAACCTGTGATGTTTATGTCGAGAGCTGGAATCAAACTGCCAACCTTCAGATCAGTGGGCGAATGCTCTACTGCAACCCCGATTAAGTTGTAAGAAGTTTGCAGAAAGCCAATTTTTTATACAAAAGAAGCACTGCAGGAGGGTTTTCAGTCTGTCCATTTCTGTTTCTTTAAAAGAACAATACAACTGTAAATCATCCGCAGACAAATGATAAGAAACATTCTTGAAACATAAACTGTAGCGGGGAAGTTGATCTATTGTTCACATTATAATTTCAATTTTTTATGTATTTATTTGATAGGCCTATTTATTTGACTTTTATTAAGTGCTGCACATAATTATTATTAATACAACTGTTATTAATATTATTATTGTTAATATCAACAGGCCTACCTACAATTTGTAATTTTTCACCCTCTGCCAGTGTCACCAGATGTTCCTGACCTTGATATTTTATATAAGAAAATAAATAAATGGAATATCTGTGGTATTTCAAATTAAACAAAGTGTGAAGTACTTAACAAATATGTGCCAGGGATTATGTGTTGCGTAATTTCTACTCCACGCTGAGGCCTGCAGGTGTTTTTTTTTGGTCTGGGTCGTACAGTTCTGTTATACGTTTGGTGACCCCGGCTCTAGAAGTATGGTTTTAATATTCTGTTTCCATGGAGACATGCAGAAACTTACATACTTTATCTTTAACTCAGAGAAATGTCAAATCCAACAGTATGACAGGACACTTTTAAATGTGGCTAACGTTATATTTTGTGACATTAATAAAACACTTGTTGGTGTGTTGTGTGCAGGGCTGCTGTCTGCAAACGTCACTTCAACAGGTAAATGCACAAACACACAAATAATGTTTAAACTGATCTGGTTTCATGAAATACTGCGGCTCTTTTAAATATATATGAATAAACAAAGAAATGAAATAGTGGAACAGTGTGTTGAAAATAAATCTAAAGCATTTTTGTACATTTGTTTTTCTGATATAAATTTATTGGGGTGCCACCAGTGTTGGGAAGGTGACTTTTAAAATGGATTCCCCTACAGATTACAGATTACATACCCCAAAATGTAGTTTGTAACGTAATCCATTAAATGACTTAAAGTGAGTAACGTAATCTGAATACTTTGGATTACTTGATTTGCTGTAGAGAAGCAAAGACTCTGATTTCTTCACATAAGAAGTTTTGTCTGCTAAAAAAAAAATAAAGCTCAGACTTTCCTATTGATAGAAGAGGAGGAGACACAATCCATGTGGAATGGTTTCAGCCTGTTAAATCCTATTTTAGTCCTGTCTTAGATCTGCTTTAGACCTGGTTTTAGCCCCAGTTTAGATCTAGTTTAGACCTGGTTTAATCCTGGTTTAGACCTGGTTTAGACCTGGTTTTAGTCCTGATTTAGACCTGGTTTTAGTCCTGATTTAGACCTGGTTTTAGTCCTGGTTTAGACCTGGGTTCAGTCCTGGTTCAATCCTGATTTAGACCTGGTTTAGACTTGGTTTTAGTCCTGGTTTAGTGTCCCACTCATTGAAACAGTAACTGTAACTGAATACAGTTACTCATAATTTGTACTCTGATTACGTAACTCCAGTACATGTAATCTGTTACTCCCCAACACTGGGTGCCACACATATTTTTTTTTTTGTAAATAGCACTAATATATGTGTAGACCATTTAAAATGTGTAAACAAAAACATTTCAATTCCAGATGGAGGCAAAAGTGAAGTGAACATAATGTGATTTTAATCTGGAAACTAGGATTAACATCAGAAAACACATCACATTTTTATATTTTCTCCTCATTGCACCGGCTCCCCTTTCATTTCAGAGTTAAAACTCAAAAAAATTCAGCAGAATTTTGGACTAACTGTAAACAAAATTAATAAACACTGTACATGTGTTGCAAGAATTATCAAGCTTGAAAAAAAAAGCTTGGTAATAATAAGAGTAATAATAACAAAACAAGAAAAAAAATCTGACCTAAATGAGGCAACAAACACTTTTCCAGTTTTCCAATAATTGTCAAATTTGTCAATGTCAGTTTTTCCATTACGTAAATAGTGCGGACAACATTCATCCAATCCTCAGGGCAAAGAACTTTATCACTAAGCCACAAGTATATTCTAAACAGTGTTGGGGAGTAACAGATTACATGTACCGGCGTTACGTAATCAGAGTACAATTTATGAGTAACTGTATTCAGTTACAGTTACTGTTTCCATGAGAGGTAATTGGATTACAGTTACTTTGTTGAAATAAATGGATTACACGGTGGTATATTCCTGTTTTCACATTTGGGGCTTTATCCCTTTTTTTTTTGTTTGTTAATTCCACTCATTGCCGGACACTAAACCAGGACTAAATCAGGGTTGAACCAGGACTGAACCCAGGTCTAAACCAGGATTAAAACCAGGGCTAAACTAGATCTAAACTGGGGCTAAAACCAGGTCTAAAGCAGGTCTAAATCCGGACTAAACCAGGACTAAACCAGGTCTAAACCAGGACTAAACCAGGTTTAAACCAGGTCTAAACTAGATCTAAACCAGGACTAACACAGGACTAAAACAGGATTTAACAGGACTAAACCATGGCGTGTGGACCGTGTTTCCTCCTTTTCTATCAATAATATTTTTAAACGGTTCAGTAAAGTCTGGGCTTTTTATTTTCTTTTAGCAGACAAAACATCTTATGTGAAGATTTCCGAGTCTTTGCTTCTCTACAGAAAACCAAGTAATCCAAAGTATTCAGATTACATTACTCACTTTAAGTAATTTAATGGATTAAGTTACAAACTACATTTTGGGGTGTGTAATCTGTAATCTGTAGGGGAAAACATTTTAAAAGTCACCTTCCCAACACTGATTTTATGAATATATATTTTTCTCACGTTCTATAAGATGAGCAGACCTGATCCCAAAGAACAGTCTTTCCAAATTAAAGTAACAGAGAGATTGTTTTCAATACTGCTCCTAACCTGGGACCAGAACTGTGAAACTGGGCATTCCCAAAGTATATGAAAATGTTGGGCGCTCCCTGTCCCAAACTTTCTCCAGCAAGCGGTACCCTCCCCACAGCAGCGCCCTGTGAAGGCCCCCGACAAAAGCGTATCACATTCTTCCAAACAAATTCTCTCCAGTTGGTGGATTCTGTGCACTTCACATTATTCTGCAAAACATCTTCCCATTCTTCTAATCACAACGTAAACCCTGCTTCTTCTTCTTCTTTCCCATTTTCCCTTTATATTTTTAACCTCACTGACCTCACTGCTCTGGAGCTCAGTACAGAGTTTAGAAATAACTTTTGATCTTAGTTCATCTCCAAGTGCTTTTAAAGAGATATTGGTAACATTTTGTAATAACTACACCTTATTTAGCCTTAATAAAGCATGAACAAAGACTTAATTAATAATGATTCACACTTAGTAACTACTTAATTACTACCTGAATTAACACTTAACTTGCACTTAATTCACCTGTGCTGTAAATAGTTACTCATAAGTGTTTCTTTCTTAATTACTCATGAACTAACCATTTGTGTGTTTACAAATGCATATTTAAGTTCACATTTGAGCATTTATTAAGGATTAGTAAGTTATGAGAGAATGATTTAGTAATAATGCAATGATCATTCAGGCAGCTGTTTTCTGTTAGTTAAGTCTTTCTGAGAGCTTTTCTAAAGTGAAGACTAATTGTCTTTTATTAAACATTTGTTAAGGTTGGTCAAATTCCAGAGAAACAATAATGCATTACTAGTAAATCATTCTCTCATGGCTTATTAATCATTAATAAATGCTCAAATGTTTACTTAAATATACATTTACAAATGCACACACAAATGGTTAGTTCATGAGTAATTAAGTAAGAAATACTTTTGAGTAACTACAGCACAGACAACTTAAGTGCAAGTTAAGTGCTAATTCAGGTAGTAATTAAGCGTGAATCATTATTAATTAAGTCTTTGTTCATGCTTTATTAAGGCTAAATAAGGTGTAGTTATTATAAAGTGTTACCGAGATATTACATATATAGAAAAGATTTTTTTCTTGCTCTGAATCACCGTAAACAGCACCCAAAAAAACGACAAGAACTAGTCCAGCTAGAATTGCAAAAACACAAATGCCACATGTGTGAAGTATTTTTCAGTGTCTGAACAGATGAGTTCAGGGTCAGTGTTTTGTTTCCCCAGAGCCGTTTAACCTTCGCTTGGTGGGAGGATTCAGCCTCTGTCAGGGAGAACTGGAGCTTCAAATGTCTTCTCTAAAATGGACAGCAGTGAAGCCACACAACTTTAACCTGCAGTTTGCAAACAGAGTGTGTGCCCAGCTAGACTGTGGCACTGCTCTGTCTGTTCAGATGAAAACAGGTTCAGTAAAAGAAGTAGCCCAACTCTTACCTGACTGTGTGGAGAGTTCTTTGAGACGGTGTTTCAGGAGTGATACTGTTTCCTCTGAGTACAGTCTGGAGCTGCACTGTTCAGGTAAAAACTCAAACACACACACACACACACACACACACACAGCACTGTTGGAGACTGGACATCTGTGTAACTCCGACTGATACTTTGCAGTGATCTCAAGCTGGGGGTGTTCTACACATTACACCATTACAGACAGTGTTGGGAGTGTTACTTTTAAAATGTATTCCCCTACAGATTACAGATTACATACCCCAAAATGTAGTTTGTAATGTAATCCATTAAATTACTTGAAGTGAGTAACGTAATCTGAATACTTTGGATTACTTGATGTACAGTAGAGAAGCAAAGACTAAGATATTTTAACGTAAGATGTTTTGTCTGTTAAAAGACAATGAAAAGGTCGAGTCTTTAAACATATTATTGATAGAAGAGGAGGAGACACGGTCCACGCAGCATGATTTAGTCCTGTTAGATCCTGTTTTAGACCTGGTTTAGTCCTGCTTTAGACCTGGTTTAGACCTGGTTTAGTGTCTGGCAATGAGTGGAATTTCTGAGAAAAAAAATATATAGCCCCAAAATGTGAAAACAGGAAAATACTGCCATGTAATCCATTAATTTCAACAAAGTAACTGTAATCCAATTACCTCTCATTGAAACAGTAACTGTAACTGAATACAGTTACTCATAGTTTGTACTCTGATTACGTAACGCCAGTACATGTAATCTGTTACTCCCCAACACTGACTACAGATGCATGTAGCAGTTACCATGGTGACACAATGCACACATTAGCAAACATAGAATATATTTTTTTTTTAAACTTAAGAGGGATTTTGTTTTATTTTACAATGAAGTTTCACAAATTAAACACATTTAAGATCAAATTCAACTATATGCTCTAATGAATGAAGAACTGCAATACAAAAGCAAAGACTTCTTAAATCATTACTTTAGCCACAATTTGCAAACAAGAAACATTTCTCGTTACACAAGTCTCTGTCACAACAACACAGGGTTTAAATGAATCAGCAAATGTGATCAGATTATGCACGTGTGTTATTGTTGTCGTTGTAACATGTGTGTTGCACCGGCTGCTGTCTCTGAGTTTCTGAGATCATGTGATGTGTTGCGTTGGTTCTGAGCTGATGTCACAGACCTGTGTGTGTTCACAGAGTCGGTGCGGCTGGTCTCTGGGCCCAGTCTGTGCTCAGGATCACTGCAGATCCACCAGAACCAGTCCTGGACCCGGGTCTGTGAAGAGGCCTTGACCCAGCGGGGGGCAGAGGTGGTGTGCAGGGAGCTGGGCTGTGGGGCTCCTTCTCTCTCCCAGGGGGGTTTCTCTGTAGAAGGACAGGTTCTTCTGGGGCAGATGTTCTACTGTGAGGGTCATGAGTCTTCTCTGATGGACTGTCCCAGCTCCAGCTCAGACACCTGCTCCTCAGGGCGAGCCGTGAACCTCACCTGCTCAGGTAACAGAACAGAAAAGTGATCCATCAAATCAGTTTCATCCCCATTTACAGATCAGATAAAATACATTTTAAAGGGGTTTATTTAAAAAATATTATTTAGCACCGGATCACAACTGTATGGTAGGTGCTGTATGGTAATACTTGCTCAATTCATGCGTTAAGGTCAAAATGCTGTGGTTTCTCTCACACGGTTCCTTGTGTTACTTCGTATTTTTATTTATTTTTTTATTTATTCAATGTTTTACCAGGTAAGTCAGTTGAGAACACCTTCTCATTTACAATGACGACCTGACCAAGAGGCAGAATAAAACAGATGTACAAACAGAAAACACTCACACATCGATCATAACATGAAACAGTGAATAGAGATATAAGAGAGTGAAACAATTACAGATTAAAGATATAAAAGTGCAAAACAAGTAAAAGTGCAATGATCCTGTAAAATACTCTAGATGGAGTTTTTAAAAGTCGACAGAGGTAAAAACAAACAAAGTTTTAAAGTCTGTTGAAGGTGGTTCCAGTCACTTGCTGCAGAAAATTAAATAAGGAACGGCCCAAAGCTGAACGGCTTTAGGAACAACCAGGGTTATGTATCTGTTAGAGCGCAGTGTGAGTCTGGAGCTGCGGATGTGCAGGAGTGAGCTGAGGTAGGACAGAGTTTTACCAATTAAACATTTATAAATGAAAAGTAACCAGTGTGTTTGTGTGCGCGGGTGTGGAGAGAGACACTTAAAGTGTTGGCCTTGCAGCAGGGAGATTGATACAAACCACTGGTCCACATAGTGACCTGTCCAGTTAACAAAGAAAAGCACCTTGGAGGTAAAACTATGGGTCTAGGGCCCTGAGTAATATATAAATGTGACTTTTTTCAGAGAAAATATGACTATGATAATAGATTCAACATAAAAAATTGACTAAAAATAAGAAGAATATATCAGAATTGAATTCCTTGTATCAAACAAAGTAGAAAAATTATATTATACAACAATTTAAGACTGAAGGAAAGCAGAGATATAACCTTTTCTCCTTTCTGCAGGGGCCATTTTGGATTTTATGTATACCAGCCACTAGGGGGCGCACCCCAACTTGTATCCATGGATTTTTGAAAACCTTAGGCCCAAACCCTGCCAAAAATCTAAAACTTTTCCAGAAGTGTACGATTTTCATGAATTCCCCCCTGACTATAAAGCTCTCAAGAATCAATTTTGTTTAAAGGGACAGTTCACAATTTTGGACATAGAGCCTCATTTCCTAGTTATACAGTGTTGGAGACGTGTGGAGACACTTAAAAAAAATTCCATCCAGTCTTTGTATTTGAAGAGGTCACTGGTGCTATAGTGGCTATAGTTATCCATGTCACTAAAAACACTCCACAAAACACCCGAAGCAAAACAATTATTACACCAAACTGTTGATGTAAATGTCTGTGTGGACAGAATAATGTTTGAAGTAAAACTGACCTTGCATCGCATGTATCGTGGCATGTTGAGGGACTATTTTCTCATATATCAGTCCGCCGCTGCCGAGCTTTCTGTCAGGAAGTACAACTCGCTGCTGCTCCTCGGACATAAATCCTTCAAATGCAAGGTCAGTTTTACATCTAAAATTATTCTATCAACACAGACATTCACATCGACAGTCTGGTGTAATAACTGTTTTGCCTCAGGTGCTTTGTGGAGTGGGTAAGACTGTTTTTGTCCATTGACATGCACTAGTCTAACACCAGCGACCTCTGCAAATACAAGGACTGGATGGAATATTTTAAAAAGTGTCTCCGCACATCTCCAACACTCTGGCTCACTAGGAAATTAGGTCCTATGTTCAAAATTCTGAACTGTCCCCTTAATACAGTACCTTGTAATTGTTGCTTTTCCCCTTTCTGGCTTCTGCTGCAAACGTGTAGCTGCTATGAAATGCCCCTGTAAGAAGCACATGTTAGCTGGCCACCTTCTGTGCTCATCTTCACTTGATTGTTGTTGTTGCAGACCCGGACCATGTCAAACTAGGAAGGCGTTGTGATGGATTGATTTCAGTTAAACACCAGGGCGAATGGAGAAATGTGGACATGACGGAGTGGAACCTGGAAACAGCAGCTTCACTGTGCCACCGATCTAACTGTGGGACTGTGACTTCATTCGGTGAGGCCCTTCCTTCACTTATGCCTTCTTGGCAACTCAGCTCGTCCTGTGTCTGCTCCACATCTTCCCTGAGAGAGTGTGTGACTGTACATCATATAAATGTAGATTACATCTGGCCACTTGTCTGTTCAGGTAAGTCTGCAACCAGTGCACATCTAAGAGCCTGTTTACACTAAAAACAACAAAATATTTGATCAGAATTGCCTTTTCGTTCGTGACAGCCTTTTTGGGGCTTAAAAACACAAAAATATGAAACCACCCTCCAGAGTGGAAAAGCTGAATATGCTCCTCCGTAGCGTTTCCTTCTACACTTCCCAAGATGCAAAACTCTGGTCAGATCTGCTCAAGTCGAGTACACGTTTACATCACATATGCTGTGTGATAATGTATTACAGCACCATCGAGCCGCCTGGCATCCATACCCAATCAAATTCCACATACTTTTGTGTCACTGTATGCACACAGATTTCCTCACAAAAATGCTTGTCTAAATGCGGAATAAAAAGTGAAGACGCGACAACACTTCTCAGACAGTCATCATATAAACGTAGCCTGAGAGTTCTTTTACGTTTTACAGAAACAAAATTTAAAACCACGTGGCTAATTTGCATAAACTAAGCGCTCAAAAAAACAGCTAGCTCCTTGTGCCTCGACGCGGTCAGCTTCTGACGGTCTTAAAAAGGACACGACTATAAGTGTTCTTTTTGTGACAGGGGTGTTCTGCTAATGGTGAGTCTGTTCTGTGCCAGTAGTTGTAGCTACGCTGTTTTCCGATTGTCTATGGTTTGTTTAAACTGTTTTCCTCAATAGCATCACATGATGTCACAAACCCAGCCAATCAGGAAGGCACAAGTCACAGAGATGTGGTCCAATAAGGACACAGATCGTTCCGTCTCTGGAGCCATTTTCCATCAGATTAGTGTGAACGAACACTGCATCCACACTTAAAAGAACTCAAATACACACTAGTGTGGATGGGGCCTAAGAGTTTAGCATCTGAGCAAAAGAACTGCTCCTCCTGCTCTGTACACGCACAGGTCTGCATAATGATGTGATCTACTCCCCCTGAGTTGAATTTTAAACCTGGCATGATGAGAATACAATAGAAAACTTTTAACATTAACACAACCAACACTGAGTCAGTCTACACCATCCTGTGTTCACAGAGTCGGTGCGGCTGGTCTCTGGGCCCAGTCTGTGCTCAGGATCACTGCAGATCCGCATGGACGAGTCCTGGACCTGGGTCTGTGAAGGGGCCTTGAACCAGCTGGGAGCAGAGGTGGTGTGCAGGGAGCTGGGCTGTGGGGCTCCTGGAGAGGGCCAGGTTCTTTTGGGGCCGGTGTTCCAATGTGAGGGCCATGAGTCTACTCTGAAGGACTGTCCCAGGTTCAGCTCAGACATCTGCTCCTCAGAAACATCTGTGATTCTCACCTGCTCAGGTAACAGGGGCATTAGAAACAGTGGTGGAGAGATGAAGGTGCAAGGGTGGTCAGAGTTGGTCTGTGTTTCCCCTAACCACAGTTATTGTGCCGACCTCTGGACATTTCCTTTTGTGCTTTTATCACATTCCTCATAAGCCTGTTTCACTCTGACTTCTTTCAGAGCCAATCAGGTTGGTGGGGGATGCCAGTCGTTGTGCTGGAGTTGTAGAGGCGAGACACAAGGGATGGTGGCATCCAATCTTAATCACTAAAGAATGGGACCTGCTGCAGATGGTGTGTCGAGACCTGCACTGTGGCTCAGCTGTTTCTGGAAAAGTGATAGAGAGAAGAAAAGTTATTTGGGATGTGTCACATGATTGTGTGAAGAAAGCTCCAATAAGCGACTGTCTTCGGAGTGCAACCAACATAGGCTCACGCACGGTGCAGGAGGCTGTGTGTTCAGGTAAGAGCAAAAGTCTGAAATAGGTTTTATTTCATTCCAATTATTTCAAATTGTATTTACACCTGTTTGTACACACCTTCTGATTCGATGCTTTGTTGTTGTTTTTTTTCTCTTTGTTTACTACTTCCTACATTTCAACAAAAGCTATATGGAATTATATAGCAAAGAAACAAAAACACAGTTAAATATTTTATAATAAAATCCTCAAAGTATCCACCTTTTGCTTTGTTAACAGCATCTTGGCCTTTTCTCAGTCAGCTTCTTGATGAAGTCTCCTGAAAAGTCTTTCACTTCACATCTGTGCCGTGTCAGGGAATACCAAGAGTGCAAACGAGTGATCGAAGTAAAGATATTTTGGCTTCATTTTTTGTTTACTAAATTCCATATTTGTCACTCATAGTTTTGATGCTTACAGTGAGAATCTACAGTGTAAATAATCATGGAAATAAAGAATCATACATGAAAAAGTGTGTCCAAACTTTTGAGTGGTAGTGTAATTGTAAAACTTGAAATCAGCTTTTATTTCATGACATTCAACATCAACAAATAACAAAACCAGTGTTGAAGATCCTTCAAAAAGGAAATTTTACCTGTTATTTGAGTTGTGGGGGTAATTCTGTTACCGTTTGACAAAAGTATAAATTACCAGATAAAGTAACTATTAAATTGCCAACAAAAAATGCTCAAAAATACAGTAAAAACGAGCTCTAATCATCATTAGTTATGCCGAATATTACTAAATGCACTCAGAACCAGTACTATAAGCTGTTCTCCACCACTGAGATCAAGCACCACAGCCTCACACCTGTACAGTCACAACAGAGCAAACAGTTGTCCTCTTTTACACAACAGACTTTGTCCAAACAGCATTTACCAAACGCACTGATATCAGAACATTACAAACATGTGCAGGCCACATGACTCCAGGCAGACTCGTGTAAAACCAGAGATGAACTATCCACTATCCACTATCACCATGCTGAGGTTATTTTAGAGATCTGTAAACTCCAAACGCACGTGTCCCTCTTGCTGCTGTCGTCTGTTTTTGCTCCCATTACGAAACAGTCGCCAAATAATGATTTGTATCCATAAAATCCACAAGAATCCATAAACCAGTGAAATGTTAGGAGTTGATTTCTTTTTAGCCAGTCACTGTCTCATGCTTTTCTTTATTGTAATTGAACTGCAGAGAAAACAGATATTTTGACGTGAATATTACGTTTTATGTTATAGCCTACACATTTATTTTAAAAGCAAAGCTTTTGAGCTGATTATGATGTGTTTTTGAAAAGGGAACATAGTTATAGCACAAAGGACTGCTCCACAAAGTTGATGTTACATAATATCTCCTTTTTAAGAAGCTCTGTGGGTTTTCTGTAGAATTTAGCTGTGCTCTTCTTCTGGTTTGTCCCATATCTGAGATGAGAACAAGCGACAAACAAGTGTGCATGCAAATTATCGCGGTAATCCAAACTTCATATTATCTCAAACTTTTACGTGAGTCCAGGTCAGACTGTGGTGTCTCTCACCAACCAAAACATGCACATGGAGATTGTCCTCCAGCCAAGTCTAGCACAGTTTTCTGCAGCATAAATATTTTTGATCAAATACTGCAATATGTATTGGTAATGTGTACATTTATATTTTACACAATTTTAGACAAAAAGGACATCTTTCCCAGCTTCAGATTCATCTGTGTAAAGTGTGAACCCCAGAGTCAGACAAAGTCTGCACTAAACCAGTGATTCTCTGTGGTCCCCAAGAGACGGACTAATCTTCTGAGCTGCTCTGTCAGATGAATGACAGAGCACAGAAAAACACATGAGCAGAGCTGAATATCGTACTAAGGAAAGGCAGGACAGAGTACACAAAAACCTCTTTTAAAGATTTATAGCATACAGTGCAAAGAAAAAGGTTTACATTTTACAGATAGTTAGAGAGCAATCTCTGCATGTTGCATTAGGGTGCATCATTTGCCCAACTTTTTGAAAAAAATTTTGAAAATCAATGTGTACCTAGTATAATTTTTTTACACTTGACAAAGTAAAATTCCATGAGAAATTTCATGAAATTCTCTCGATGTCTACTGGGTCCACCAAGCCTCTGAAGTTTAGCCCTATAGTGTCAGTGGAAGTTATAAATATAAATATGGACATAATGAATCATCTGGTACCAGTTTTATGTCTCTGTCATAAAATTCAGATATGGAAAAAGTATAATTTCTTTGGGACTCAAGGACCTTGAATAAGCAATTATTATTAGAAAATAATAATAAAAATGAAAATTATATACAGTTATTAATAAAATGAATGACCACAAATAATAATACATAAATTAAAATAAATAATTAAATTATTATTATTATTAGTAGTAGTAGTAGTAGTATTAGTATTACACAAAATTAAAATAAATACAACATTATTTTTTAAATTATTTGATTTAATTATTTTTAATTGATATTGTCACATTTTAAAATTGGGTACAAGTCAATATTTGACATGTATATCCCCATAGCCTACACTACCCTTAGACGGTTAAGTTATTGGGTTCAAAAGAATATGAAGGCCCCAGTCTCCTCTCTTGGAGTCTGTGTTACTGAAGATGCACCTCCGTCCCAGAGAAGAGTCCAGGCGCCCAATCTTACAAACCCAAGGTCCCTAAATCTTACCAGGCACAGCATGTGAGTCTCTTAGCATCACCAGAAGGCAGTCTTCACTACAACAGCAAATACAAGCACAGCAGATCTTGTTCAGGAAGACAATGTGACTGATCACCTCTCTCCACAGAGTTGCTGAATCGTCCGAACATCTCCGTGTCTGTCTCTGCTGACGGGGCTCTGGAGGCCGAGGCACAGGGGGTCCGGGTGCTGCTCGGCTCAGACTTCAGCGTCATATGCTCCGTTGAACCACAGTATCCAGGAGGCATCTTCCAGCTCATCTCTAACACTCCCAACCCTGAGAACCTCACCCTGCCAGCCGTCAATCACACCGCCCACTTCCTGTTCTCTGACGCTGGTCCCGCCCACCGAGGAGGATACACCTGTGTTTACCACCTGCACGTGTTCAACCACAACTTCTCGTCTCAGAGCCTCACCCTGCAGCTCTCTCTTGGAGGTATTCAGGTTTTATCAATGATACGTTGCATATTACCTTCAGAACAATATTAATCCTGTTTTAATGCATGCATCACGAATTTCGGATTTCCGGTCTTCGTGCAGTGCATACTAGGTGGTTTGATGCTTACTTTTTCAGAAAATCCTTTCATGTTTGTTTTCCCAGTGTGATGCATCTATTGACAAAATCGATTTTTCCAAGTCTTTTGAACCATATCACTTTTGTTTCTGGTTCTGATATTGTCATATTTTAGTTTTGGGGACATCGTAATTGTGTGGTTGTTGGATATTAAACAGCGGAAAATGGGCTTCGGAAGTTTGCAAACTCCATAAATGCAAAAGGGAATCAGATGTATGTGACTGCAAACCTCCGTTCAAACTGTTTCTCTTCCCAACGGAATTGAAAAATAGTGAAATTGAAGGCGATGGGCAGGATTGATCCACAGGAAGAACAAAAAAGGAAACCTTTGACTGCCTAAATCATCCTGAGTTTGCAGAGAACATTTTGTATGTGGAGAGCCAACAAAGCAAAATCCCGATCCCTCGCTCAACCTCAGTTACGAATTTAAAAAGTCAACGCCAAAGCGAAAGGCACCAACTGTTCACCAAGAAACACCTTCCACTGCAAAGAGACCAAGACGTGATGTTGCTGTAAAGTCGAACAAGAAAGTGCAGCTCAGTCTGTTTGTCTTCTCCACCTCTCGATTAACAAACGGGATTTTGTTTTGTTGTCGCTTCACATACAAAATGTTCACTGCAAACTCGGGATGATTTCTTAGGCAGACAAAGTTTCCTTTTTGGTCCTTCCTGTGGATCAATCCTGCCCATCGCCTTCACCTTTCACTATTTTTCAATTCCATTGGGAAGAGAAACAGTTTGAACAGAGGTTTGCAGTCACACACATCTGATTCCCTTTTGCATTTATGGAGTTCACAAATTTCTGAAGCCCGTTTCTTGAGCCGTTTTCTCGGCTGTTAGGATCCAACAACCACACAATTACAATGTCCGAATCCTAAAACTAAAACAATATCAGAACCAGAAACAAAAATGATATGGTTCAAAAGACTTGAAAAGATCCATTTGGACAATAGACACATCCCAATGGGAAAACAAACATGGCAATTTGATGCTCACTTTTTCGGAAAATCCTTCCCAGTATGCATTGCGTAATGACCAGAAGTCTGAAATTTGATGCATGTATACAATGCCTTGTGTTCTAGCGTCTGACTTCCAGCTCATCATAAGAGTGCTGATCTTAGTCCTGTTGAAGCTTATTTACATACCTGCCCTCTGCTGTTACTATAAGGTACTGCACCCTCTTTTCCGTCTTCTGGGGCCAAAATAAACACAAATGCAACTGTCTTCATTTATTCACAGATTTTAAATGTTTAAAATATTACTTACCTATTTATTTTAGAGGCAATTATTGTTAGTTGCTTTGCTTTTTAATGCAAGACTTTTTGTGTGTTTTGTTTCAGGCCACCAGGGGGCATGCTCGCTGAGGACGACTCAATGCAGCTTTATTCTCTATGGAGTGCACAAAGTGTGTTTTTTTTCTTGAGTGTGCTGCATTTTATTCAACAGTACCATATTTTTCGAGCTATTAGTCCTGCTCTTAAGACTCCAACCCCATCAAAAAACGACCGCACGCCCCACAATCCAGAGCACCCTATACACGAATCCACTCGGGTGTCCCAGCACGACTTCAGTAAACTACAAAGCCGCAAACACACACGGAGCAGACAACAACCGCACAACGAAAAACACCCACAGACACACTCATCACTCCACGCCGACGAGGAACGGAATGGAGGAACGAACCGAAAAAGCGAGTGCAATGTGCCACTTCTAGACACGACTGAACAACTGAGTCACTGCGAACACGCCGACAATCCGTGGTCCCAGACACACCCTCCCTACACGCCACAACTGAACAAAGCCCAGAGTCACCGTGAACGAACAAACAAACAAAACCACTCACCCATCCACAGTGTTGGGAAGGTTACTTTTAAAATGTATTCCCCTACAGATTACAGATTACATACCCCAAAATGTAGTTTGTAACAGAATCCATTAAGTTATTTAAAGTGAGTAACGTAATCTGAATACTTTGGATTACTTGATATTGTCATGCTTTTTAAAACTACATGGATGTAGCAACCACATCCTGAAAATTCTTATTATGTTCAGTCTTTACTTAACTAAAAATTATATTGTTTATGTTATAAATATTATTGATAGAGAAATGTTTTCTATATGAGATCACAATTATGTCCACCTACTGTTAGGTGTCATGTTGCATTTGTTTAGTCCTAGTTTAGTCCTGGATTAGTCCTGGTTTAGTCCTAGTTTAGTCCTGGTTTAGTCCAGGTTTTAGTCCTGGTTTTAGTCCTGGTTTAGTCCAGGTTTAGTCCTGGATTAGTCCTGATTTAGCTCAAAATGTGAAAACAGGAAAATACCGCTGTGTAATACATTTATTTCAACAAAGTAACTGTAATTCAATTACCACTCACTGAAACAGTAACTGTAACTGAATACAGTTACTCATAATTTGTACTCTGATTACATAACTCCGGTACATGTAATCCGTTACTCCCCAACACTGACCCATCCAACTGCTGTGTTTCATTTAAAGTCAAGTGTGGTTTATTTGTAAAAAAAATAAGTTTAAAAAACAGATCATTTAATGACGTTTTATAATCCAGAGGAAAATATGGTAATATTATTTGCTGCAGTTGTATTATTATTAATATAATTTTATTGATTCTTTTTATGAGAAAAAAAATAAAAAATATATTCTAACTCTTTGCTCGTACTATCATGTTTAGTACATTTTTGTATATATTTTAAAATACATTTTAATAAATATAAAAAAATCACTGATTAAAATCTTTCTCTACTTTAAGAGGAGACACCAAACTTTCTCTCTAATTTATGTAATTAATGTCTCTCTCTTTTTTAATTTAAATTTTTAATTTTATGATGATTATTATGTTTTGATTTGTTTTTATTGTAATTTTAATGTTTTTTTTTTTTTTTTGTTTTTGTTTTTTTTCTATAAAGCGCTTTGAATGACTTTGTGTGAATTGTGTTATACTAAAATAAATAAACTTATCCTTGCTTTGCCTCACAGTCTTGTACTTAATAAGCTTATTAAAAATCATACTGAAGTATTTGTTGATACTTAATCTGTCTGATTCATTGAAGTTTTAACTCCATAAAATAAGGCAAATTTAGAATTTTTAGGCAAATTTTCAGTAAGACTCAAATAATAAATAAGATACCCAAAATACCCCTAAACTTTTTGTATCTACAGCAACAAAATAACACAAGAAATTTAAACCTGTCTTTGTTCATTTGTCTGTTTTATATAAATATGGTTAATGTTGACTTGTTTTACACACTGAATGCTTTATTTTTAGAAGAAAATATCCGTTAATACAGATAACAAATCCTGTGTGCTTTCTACCGAAGGTTAAAGAAAAAAGCAAAGCATCGGATTTATAAGTAAAAACAATAAATATAATTAACCTCTGTGTTTTCTGGAGACACTGTACACTTTCTTTGCTTTAAGGTCGTTGTTTTAGTTCAAGAGTTTTTCAAAAACAAGTTCTAAACCTGTAGAACGGCACCACCACGACGCTGCACATGCTCTGATTACAGTAAACAAGTCACAAAGTACCACACAGAACTTTATGAAGCAGCACAGCAGACAGAGACGAAGCACGAGGAGAAGAGCCAGAGCAGAAGAGCCAGAGCCAGAAGAGCCCAGAAGAGCCAGAAGAAGAGCCAGAGGAGAGCCAGAGGAGAAGAGCCAGAGGAGAGAGCCAGAAGAGCCAGAAGAGCCAGAAGAGCCAGAGCCAGAAGAGCCAGAGAGAGAAGAGCCAGAGAGAGCCAGAGAGAAGAGCCAGAGCCAGAAGAGCCAGAGAGAAGAGCCAGAAGAGCCAGAGAGAAGAGCCAGAGCAGAGCAGAAGAGCCAGAAGAGCCAGAGAGAAGAGCCAGAGCCAGAGAGAAGAGCCAGAGAGAGAGCCAGAGCAGAAGAGCAGAGCCAGAGAGAAGAGCCAGAGCCAGAAGAGCCAGAGAGAAGAGCCAGAGAGAAGAGCCAGAGAGCCAGAGGAGAAGAGCCAGAGGAGAAGAGCCAGAAGAGCCAGAAGAGCCAGAGAGAAGAGCCAGAGCAGAAGAGCCAGAGCGAGAAGAGCCAGAGGGAGAAGAGCCAGAGCAGAAGAGCCAGAGGAGAAGAGCCAGAGGAGAAGAGCCAGAGCAGAAGAGCCAGAGGAGAAGAGCCAGAGGAGAAGAGCCAGAGGAGAAGAGCCAGAGCAGAAGAGCCAGAGGAGAAGAGCCAGAGGAGCAGAGTAAGAGAAGAGCCAGAGGAGAAGAGCCACAGGAGCAGAGCCAGAGGAGAAGAGCCAGAGATAATTATAGAAAAAGAACATTTCCAGAAGAAGAGCTTGTGTAATATAAAGAAGCCGTGCGTTGTGGTCATGAAGCCGTTTGCGGAGCATCTGGCTCTCGTTACAACACTTCTCTACATCCAGTCAGGTAAGGAAACTGACTACAGTTTGACGGGAAAGTACGCATTAGCATGCTAGTTGTTGTTACATTATTACCAAGAACCAGGGGAAACAGTCGCATGACACGATCTCAGACGCTTGAATCTGATGTGATGGTGCATTTTCAAGAATCAAAAAAAAGCAATCTGATTGAGACCAGGACCAGACCGGGACTGAGACCAGGACCAGACCTGAGAACAGGACTCTTACTGGGACTGACACCAGGACTGAGACCAGGACTGAGACTGGGATCAGACCGGGACTGAGACTGAGACAGAACCAGACCAGGACTGAGACCAGGACTGAGACTGAGACCAGACCAGGACTGAGACTGAGACCAGGACCAGACCAGGACTGAGACCAGGACTGAGACTGAGACCAGGACCAGACCAGGACTGAGACCAGGACTGAGACTGAGACCAGAACCAGACCAGGACTGAGACTGAGACCAGAACCAGACCAGGACTGAGACCAGGACTGAGACCAGGACCAGACCAGGACTGAGACAGACAGACTGAGACAGGACCAGACCAGGACTGAGACTGAGACCAGGACAGGACTGAGACCAGGACCAGACCAGGACTGAGACCAGGACTGAGACCAGGACTGAGACCAGGACTGAGACCAGGACTGAGACTGAGACCAGGACCAGACCAGGACTGAGACCAGGACTGAGACTGGGACCAGACCAAGACTGAGAACAGTTTAGACTTGGTTCAGTCCTGGCTCAGACCATATACGGTGCAAAAGTCCAGCATCACATTTTAAATCACTGTTTATTTTTGGTTTCATATTGAAAAACGAATGAACGAATGAGACACGGGTTCAAATGTTCTTAATTTAAGTCATTTTATTTTAGCTAGATATTTATTTTTTTCCAGTGTTGGACTCAAAAGTATCAAAAATTACTTACTGATCAATACTAAGAACTAGAATCAAAACTGGTTATTTGAGCAGATATCGATACCCAGAAAAGTCACAAAAATGCACCTTTCCAGAATAGTGTTAGAATCATCTGGAGCTGTATCACAACAAGTATAAGAGCACACTGACAGAAATACTCCCATTGAATTATTCCTTAATATAGAAATAAAGGTTACATGTACCGGAGTTATGTAATCAGAGTACAAATTATGAGTAACTGTATTCAGTTACAGTTACTGTTTCCATGAGTGGTAATTGGATTACAGTTACTTTGTTGAAATAAATGGATTACACTGCGGTATTTGCCTGTTTTCACATTTTCACATTTTGGGCTATATCCCCCCTTTTTTTTCTTCTTTTTTGGTAATTCCACTCATTGCCGGAAACTAAACCAGGTCTAAACTAGATCTAAACCAGGACTAAAATAGGTCTAAAACCAGGACTAAAACAGGACTAAAACAGTACAAAAACAGGACTAAACCAGGACTAAACCAGGACTAAACCAGGACTAAACCATGCTGCGTGTCTCTTCCTCTTCCATCAATAATATTTTTAATATGGTTCAGTAAAGTCTGGGCTTTTTATTTTCTTTTATCAGACAAAACATCTTCCTTGTCTTTGCTTCTCTCCAGCAAATCAAGTAATCCAAAGTATTCAGATTACCTTACTCACTTTAAGTAATTTAATGGATTACGTTACAAACTACACTTTGGCGTATGTAATCCGTAATATGTAGGGGAATACATTTTAAAAGTAACTTTCCCAACACTGTCCATTGTCGACCAAGACTGGACAAATGCTGATAAATGGAAACAGCTGCATGACACTCTCCATGCACAGGAGTAACTGGGCTGGGCTACAAGTTAAATTAAAACATGTCTGGTCTTTTTCAGCTGCTGGACTTCAGTGCATGACTTGCAATGGTCAGACCTGTTCTTTCCAAACCCCCGAGAACTGCTCCTCCAGCGACGCTCTGTGTTTCTCACACGTGACGGCAGGTAACAGTCTGTGTCTAATATAGAGTGCATCATTTGGCCCAAGGTCAAAAATTCAACTTGTGCCCAATTTTAAAAATGTGACAATAACAATTAGAAAAAAATCTATGGAATATTTGCTGAATTGAATAAAATCTACTGGGTGTAGGTTTGCAATTGATGGTGAGATGTTGGGGTCAGTCAGTGCATTGGACTTCGGAGGCCCAAGTAAAAAAAGAACTATTGTGGCACCAAATCTGCTATACAGGACAGTGCAAATGAAGGGCGTGAATTTAAAGTGCCCCAGACCCAACCATACACAAATACAGCACATATATGTTTTATGTAATGTACAAGCACAGTAAGGAACACCGGTGCTGACACAGGCTCCTGCACAGATCATGTTTATCTTTACGATCGAAGCCACAGCCTACATCAGCAGGTTACATGGACAGTATACAGGGCTGGACAGCTTGAGACCATATAGGCCAGTTTCAATGTTGACAAAAGCGCGAGTTGCATGCTGGGACTTATTTTGGTCGGCGGCAAGAAACACTAATTCAGCATGACGGACGGAGCGAGAAAGCACGTAAAGGGGATTGATCCCGGTTATTTATCCACTCTAACGGCAGAGGACCCAAGACCATTTGACCAGAAATTGGTCATAAGCATCGATGGAGCCAAATCACCCTTTTCAACCCCGACAAAAGGTGGAACAAACCAAATTTCTGGTCAGAATCACCAACTACCTGGACAAATATTCACTTGGGCGATATCCACAATGACTTGGTGGAAACTCCTGGGCCATTCACAGCAGAAAAGATGAAAACCTCCAAGAGTCTCGATGTGTTGTTGAACTTGTTGGAGTCCACGGTTTGTTAGGATCTTCTACGTTTGCTCTGTGAATGTTTGAAAGCCATTTAATTCACAGTTAGTGGTTCTTTTCACTCAGAATAAGACATTTTCCTTCTTCCGTGCTTCTATTTGTGCATCCAATAATGCAGCAGGAATTTACCATTAACGGGGAGAAATCCGCGAGGTTACGCACTGTGTTTGACCGCTATCATATTTCTTGCCTCCGACCAAAATATTTCCCAGCATGCTTCACTTTTAATAACAAAGACGTCAGCTGAAACTATTAATTGTTTTTTCTTCTCATCTACCCTCTCCAAGTTCTATTTAGAGTGATTTGTGCATGTTTCTGCTTTTTGCCTGACAATCTTGACGGCAAATAAGTTCTATAGAGACTCCAAAGTTGTTTTAAAGCCTCCTAGAGAATCAGTGCAGTTGTGACACTCAACATTTGGCACAAATCAACTTACTTTATTACTCAATTAATTAATTAATCATTGCGTTTATATAGAGCCTTTCAAGATACCCAAAGCACTTTACATTTCATTTCATTCATTCAACTTGCACCATCGGCCCCCCCGACCACCACCATCGCTCACACACACACCACTCTCATACTAGGCAATGTGGGTGAAGTGTCTTGATTAAGGACACAACAACAGTTTTTACGACTGGCGCCCCACTGTGACACCTGATTTTCCCAGTGTCTCCATCCAAGTACTAACCCTGCTGAGCTTCTGAGAATTGATGGGATCAGGCTTTGACAAGCTGCTATGCCCACAAATTTATATATTTTAGCAGTGAAACTTTTCACTTTTTACTTAAATGAACAGGATTTCCTCTTATCGAGAAGAGCCACCACAAAGAAGGAGCAGTATATTTAGAGGCAAAAGTGGATGAGGCAGAATAAGAGTCCAGAATTTGTTCTTAGGCTACGTTTATATGATGACGGTCTGAACAGAAGACACAAAAGTGGCATTTTAGTCCACGTTTTGTGTTTTTGGGAGGAAAGGGACGTGTATATGTTGACGCAAGTTTTCTCCTATAAGTATCTTGGAACACTCATTGCTTCAAATTTGAGCTTTACCGATAATTGTACTGCTGTCTGTAAAAGAGGCCATCAGCGCCTTCATTGTCTGAGGAAGTTGTCCTTTTACCATGTAGACCAGGGGTGTCAAATTAATTTTGGTCCTACTATGATCCCAAAGGGGCCGGATCAGAAAACTCATGGCATATAAAATAAAAAAAATAACAATAAGTTCAAATATTTGTGCAGAGAAACACAAATCTATTACAGAAATCTTTTTTTAGTTGATGAACTCTTTCTTATTATAATATTATAATATTATGAACAACCTGAAACTTTAAGAAAAATTCAATTTCAACACAATGTTTTAACATGAACTTGTATGTAAATAGGAATAAGTCAATTTTTCTTGGAAAATCCTACACTCGGCTCCACTTTTCACATGTTGGACATTTTGTTGATGAGGGTGTCACGGTCAACAGTCAAAACGATCGTCCTTTAAGAGCGTTTGGAAAGAGACAAGTCTTCATTTGTGCTGCTCTGGTGGGAGGGGCCACGTACAGAGACACTGGAGACGCTGCTGTGATAAACACCACAGAAAATTACCAAGAAAATATAATTAAAATATTTTTGTAGAAAATCAACCAAGGGCCACATTAAAGGTCTTGGAGGGCCGGATCTGGCCCCTGGGCCTTATGTTTGACACCTGTGATGTAGACAGAAGCATGATGACACTGTTCTTTAAGACATTTATGGAATCAGTTTTAACTTTTTCATTGGTCTCAAGGTTTTGGGAGCGTCTCTGCTAAAAACAAGAACTCCCTGAATCAGTTGGTTAAATGACGAGGAGGTGACTGTCCTTCCTCAGAGCCGCCTGGACTCTCTGTACTCAAGATAGTTACAGAGGATGTCCCAAAGTATTATAAAAGACATGCAACATCCACTAAAGAGATCTAGAATGAATAGTTTTAAAAGGAGCTTCATTCCAGCTGCCATCACACTTATGAATAAATTGTGATCTATTTCTTTATCAATTTTAGTATGTTTGTCTTGTTTTTTAAATATAATTGAATATTTATTGTGATTTTAGTCAAGTGTGATGAATGAATTTAACTAATTGTTGATGGAACAAAAAATTCTGCACTGGAGCACTGTAACACTTTATTTTGTAATTGTGTTTTTGTACGTGTTTACTGATGATGATGTGGGTGAGTGAAATGTGAAATGTGGGACCAGCCTCTCAAATCTGCGAAACAAATTTACCTACGTGTACGAATAAAGCGACCTAACCTGTTTGTGGAATTCGATGGGTATGCAAACCAGGCGACTGAAGAAAAAAAAAGTTGTCCCACCATCGACTGGTTCTCCAGGTCTCGTCCATATCCGTCTGACTCGCCTGTGATGAACTGGTGCATCCAGAATTTGACAGAGGTGATTTCAGATCCTTCTCTGTTCACTAATAATATCTCTGCAGATTCTGTACGTTTGTTGGGAGCCTCCTGTAAGTTTATTAGAGCTGCCAGAGTGTTTTTTTCTCTGTCCTGTATGTATGTGACGTAAACGCGTATGCCACGTGAGCAGATCTGACCAGAGTTTTGCGGCTTGGGCAGTGTAGACGGAAACGCTACGGTGGAGCGTATTCAACTTTTCCACTCTGGAGGGTGGTTTCAGATTTTTGCATTTTTACGCCCCAAAAACACCGTCACCATCTAAACAAATCCACTTCCGATAAAATATTTTGTCGTTTTTACCCGCAAGCGTTCTCGTGTAAACAGGCCCTCAGGTTTTCTCAGTTCCACGTTGTTTGTCTTTTGTTTCAGATTCCTACTTATATTGGGACGGCACTGTGCAGACCTGGATACGGAAGGGCTGTGCTTCTCCTGACATGTGCACAACTACAGGAGTTCACTTTGTTTCATACAACACAAGCAATGAGGCTCAACTCACAAACACCTCCTGCTGCGACACAGACAACTGCAACGCTGCTGAGCCCGTCTGTGAGTCATGTCTTATATCAATCAATCTAACTGTATGAACTGTAACCAGGGAAATGTAATATTAGAGTTCTGAAACCTCAGCTCTGACATATCAGTGTCCTCTTCAGTGGCAGCTTTTTAACAAGGTGATGCTCTCCTAAGTCAATTTTGTTTTCACATTTTTGCAGGAAACACAAAATACTGTAGCCTACCATTTGAAAAGATGGGAAAACACTAACACTTATGTCAATCAACTGTGTAAAATAAAGCCACAAAATGACTTTTTCATGTAATTTTTTGGACATGAGCTTGTGATTTGAGCCATTTGAAACATGACTTATTTTCTTTAACTTCTTGGGTTCTTTTTAAAGACATTGCAGTAAAGTCGACATGTTTCGGCTGCTGCTGCGAGCCATCTTCAGAACTGTCCCCGGTGTTGGTGGTGACGTGTTGTATATCAGTTGTTGTTACTTCCTGTAGGCGTGGTCAGCCTGATGGAGCTGCAGGTCGCTCAGACTGACCACGCCTCCCGTCGCCTGGTGTTCTCTGGAGGAGGGTGTCCCAGGTGTGTGAAAGGAGGAACGCTCCGTCATCAGGGTTAATGCTGTCTGTGCCTCGGTTCCTGATTTCAGTGGCCTCCCTGATCCAGCGTTTGAACTTGATCAGGAAGACTCACCAGAACACAAAAAGATAAAGCAGAACAGGAAAACCTAAAATCCGCCATATCAGACCACTGTAAAAGAAACAACCACGTTCTGGATTGGGACGGGGCTCGGGTCATTGGATCAGAAAACAACAAGTTCAAACGCTGGTTCAGGGAGGCCACTGAAATCAGGAAACGAGGCACGGACAGCATTAACCCTGATGACGGCACGTTCCTCCTTTCACACACCTGGGACACCCTCCTCCAGAGACACCGGGCGACGGGAGGCGTGGTCAGTCTGAACCACCTGCAGCTCCATCAGACTGACCACACCTACAGGAAGTAACAACAACTGATATACGACACGTCACCACCAACACCGGGGACAGTTCTGAAGATGCAACAGCAGCCGAAACATGTCGACTTTACTGCATTGTCTTTAAAAAGAACCCAAGAAGTTAAAGTATATAAGAAGACAAAATTAACATCTTTGGCTTAATGACTTATTTTCTATGCCACTCCAGATGCCTGTTTTTAAGAAGGAGGGGCTCTGGGTACAGACCTCAGAAAGATCCAAGGTCATACTCAAATAAAATTAGATAGAATAGGCTGTTAAATGGCCTGATTGATGGCTGTATGATTGTCTTATGATGTATTATATAGCAAGTGTGCCCATGTGAGTCAAATAGCCTAAGTGACTACAACAGAGGTGCTCATACTTTTTCAGCATGCGAGCTACTTACAAAATAACCAAGTCATAATGATCTACCTAATACAAAGCCAAGCAAACTGCACTGAAACACTCTGTGCCCCTTTTTTGGACCCTCCCCACAGTTTGAGAACCTCTTCTTTAAGAGAACTTCCTCTGGCACTTTACACAAAACTGTGGAAAAAGTGAAGGAAGATTTTTAAACCTGTTTTTTAAAGTTCAGAGTTGCATTCTTTTCTGGTTTTGCAGTGATATTTACCAGCCTCTGCACATTTACCAAACCAAACACACATCGTGACAAACACAGATGCATTTGTCACTTTTGTTAGGCAAACTTCAGCCAAATGTGGCAGTAGGTCTGTTCTGTAGATCCGCTCTATGCTGTAGACCTGCTTTGTGCCAACACTGGAACACAAATTTAGACTCGTTTTTGCTTCACGTTTGGTCTTGCTCTTCTAATCAGCCGCACTGTGGGAGGGGCTTGTGTTGGCTGTACGCAGGAAGGAGCGAGAGCGTGAAAAGGCGAGGGGCGGCGTGCTGACGTGAGGCAGATGGACAGGTAGGATGTTTAGGAAGTTGAACCTGCCCTGTGATGCACGCTGGTACACGAGGGCACACGCTGTCGCAGACGAGCCGTGCATAGGGAGCGTGTGTGTTTGTGATGTGCCGTAGAGTCTCCGCGGGTTTCAAATGAGCGCACAGGCTGCACTGAGACGCCCCACACGCTCCTGCACCCCGCTACAAGTTTATTGCCAACAGCAGCGGCCGTAATGAAATATGATCACACTTGTTGAGTGTCAGACCTTGAGTGAGAGACAAGACCGAGTCCAAACACGATCGAGTACGAGACAAGTACTAAGACACGGCGATCTACCCACACGACCTTGGCAATCGACTGGTAGATCGCGATCAACGTATTGAGCACCCCTGGACTATGGTTACGTTCAGACTGCACGGCTTAATGCTCAATTCGGATTTTTTTGTGAAATCAGATTTTTTTGCGAGGTCGTTCACATTTCCAAATGAATGCAACTTGTATGTGATCTCTAGTGTGAACTTTAAACGCCCCAAAAGTGTCTCGCATGTGCATTGGAGGACACGTCGACGTCCCACACAGCGAGCGTGCTCTGTGTTTACGGAAGTCGCCTAAATGCTGGGCTTGTCTCCCAAAATACGGTCCAGTTCTTTGTAAAATGGCAGGTTACACGTCCTTGTTTGTTTGAGTCTTTAGCCTCCTTGTAGTTTTCTCGTAGGCTCTTTTTTTTTTTAAATTGACATTGGAGCCAAGGCAGTCTGTAGCCGTGCTCGAATATTTCTTTGGCAATCAATTTCAAAAACAGTCCTGTTCCCTCCAAGACCCCTCCAATTTGACCTGAATACAGCAACCCTCTCAAATATTAATAAACTCATTAACCTCGCTTTCCCTCCATTGACGAGACTCCGAGCCTGACGTGTAGGTGGGATGAATGTGACCTGACTGTTCAGAGTGAAGTCGCATGTCAAAAGATCGGATATGTATCGGTTTTAGGAGCACAGATCCAAGTGGCCTGGGTCACATTTGAAAAAATCGGATCATTAAAAGATCAGATACAGGTCACATAAGAGCAAAAGTCTGCAGTCTGAATATAGCCTAAGCCATATGAGCCTGTTTCAGCTGTATTCAGATGTGGAGACTGAAGCCTCCTGAGAACATTTTATGAATCTAACATATGTTCACAGCAATCCTGTCTATGTGTGTTTCAGTGTCGCCCTCTTCTGGCTCTCTGCAGTGCTACGGATGTGATCCCTGGACTTATGAATGCACCGCCAATGTGACCTGCAACGCCCACGAGACCTGCTTCCAAACATGTAACTCCACGAGCATGTTGTCAGTGCAGAAAAGTCATGTTGGTATCTGAATACTTTCTGTTGGGACAAAATAACACAGAGGACTGAATGAGGATTTCTGCAGCACCAGAAAGCAAAACAAATAGACGCATCACGAATTTCGGATTTCCGGTCATCGTGCAATGCATACTGGGAAGTGTAAAGAGGAATTGAAAAATAGTGAAAGGTGAAGGTGATGGGCAGGATTGATCCACAGGAAGAACCAAAAAGGAAACATTTGACTGCCTAAATCATCCCGAGTTTGCAGCGAACATTTTGTATGTGAAGCGCCAACAAAGCAAAATCCTGTTTGTTAATGAAGAGGTGCAGAAGACAAACAGACTGAGCTGCACTTTCTTGTGGTTTTACAGCAACATCATGCCTTGGTCTCTTTGCAGTGGAAGGCATTTCTTGGTGAACAGCTGGTGCCTTTCGCTTTGGCGTTGACTTTTTAAATTCATAACCAAGGTTGAGTGCTCAACATACAAAATGTTCGCTGCAAGGTTTCCTTTTTGGTCCTTCCTGTGGATCAATCCGGCCCATCGCATTCACCTTTTAATATTTTACTATTTTTTACTTTTACTAGTTTTCTGCTGTTAGAATATCCAACAACCACACAATTACGATGTCCGAATCCCAAAACTAAAATATGACAATATCAGAAAACAAAAGCGATATGGTTCAAAAGACTTGAAAAGATGCATTGTGCGATGACCGGAAGTCCAAAATTCGTGATGCATGTATTAGCGGCTGTGGTTGGACATGTTTAACGTCCTTAGGATCCATGTCCAGACCCTTCAAACAGATTCAAACAGAATGTAGGAGGGACTGGCTGCTCAGGCAACTGGTCCATTAGAGGTTATGCATCATTTTCTTTGAACAAAACAATGCACATCAAAATTCTGGCTGAATGGTGCAATTATGAGCAGCACAAATATTGTTGCTTTTTGCCCATGTACCTATTGTCTTGTTCAAATCTACTTTTAGTTTCCTTTTTAACATGTTTTCATTTGCGGATGTGGCGGAGCAGCAGAACTATCTTGCTGGTGAACAGCAGAGGGAGATAAACAACATTTTCCCTCGACCCACAACAGTGAATGAAACAATGAACCAAGTAATGAGTTTAACTGTGCATGATCCCAGTGTCCCCATCAGTAATTCATGTGCTCAGAGCCTGCAGTGTCCCATTTGTTTATCTGCTTTTACTACTATTGTTTAGTCACTTTTCAGATGTGTTTGAGTTCTTAGGAGAAAATTTCATGTCTCGGCGTTGACACACAAATCGCTCATTCTGAGAACGTGAATGGCTTTTCCAAAATCTTGACTAGTTAAAGCAGTAACGCAGACAGCAGCTAGTGGTGATACATGAAAATACAACAGGCCCACCAGTCTAATTACTGGTGGAAGCTTTAATGCTGAGATAAGATATGATGTATTTAAAATCAGTGTTGGGAGTAACGTGTTATAAAAGTAATGAATTACTGTAATGCATTGCTTTTTGCTGTAATGCAGTAATGTGGCATTACAGGGAAAAAAATAATAATATTTTACTGGGTACAAATGTGAGTAATGCGTGTCACAATGCTTTTTTAACCTGGATTGAAGTGGTGAGTTTTTCTTCGTAAATTTGCTAAAATTACCGTGATATCAGCAGTGGTGAAATGCCAGAGACGCGCCCACGTAGACCGTCGGTTGACCATGAGTGAAAGGACTGAAGCAGAACTCCACGCTCCATGGCACTAACCGCAGCTGACGCACGGTCACGCCTTGCAGACACCCTGCTCCACAGACTCGGGGTTTTCACAGGGGCGGTCCTAGATTCCAAGTTCTAGTCCAAGATTAGTCCTGGTTTGGTCCTGGTTCAGTCCATATATGGCGCAAAAGTTCAGCATCTTCACAGTTATTTTGGTGAGAGTTACTTAAAGTGCTGCAGTAGTCGTATAATGTCTTACATTTTAAACACAGTAATATTATAATGTAATGAATCACTTTGAAATGACAGTAACAAGTCATAAATAACATTACAGTTTTAAAGTAACTTGCCCAACAGTGTTTAAAATCACTTGAAAATAGCAGGTTGAGGTACTTATACTATTTATAAAGACACAATACTAAAAATGACAAGTCAAGACTATTAAGAAACCATTTGCATTCTACTTTTATTCATATTATTCAATAACCTGCTTCTGTCCAGACTGATATGTACGGCCCTTTGAACTCAGGTCTACACTTATCTGGGAAATGCTCTCGCTGAAAATGATGGGAACCAGTGATCAAAAAATTATTTGGTTCCATTTTTGGTTCCAAATCCAGTTGAGGGAAAAACACAATGTCTTACCAGTCCATAAACGCACAAAGTTCTTTCCTCTGCACATTTTTTCACAAACTAAATAGTCTGTATTTCCACTAAAATTAACTCAATCTGTCCTGTTCAGCTCCAGCTTTTGTGAACTCAAAAAAGCATCAGAATTTGTCTTGTCGTTGTGTCATCTGCATGAGTTCTATGTATTTTCTTCCTGGAAATATTCGAGTCAGATCTTTACATATTGTGCATTTATTTCATTTCAGCCACGGGTGATTATGGAAGTCCCCAACCTTTTTTTGGCTGCACCTCTGAGAATTTGTGCAGTAACACCAATCTGCCTCACCACTATTTTTCCTCTGACAATGTCTCCTGCTGCAATACGTCCCACTGCAATGTCCCAGGTCTGTCCTCTAGATGTTTAAGGAGCTGTATCTGATTTTTACACACATACTTGGTAAAACTGACTTATATAACAATGTTATAATTGTTTATAATTCTTATTTACCATCTCAAAGTTGTATTTAGAGTGATTCATTCAGAAATCCTTATTCTCCTGCACATCATTGTCCTGCTCATTTTCACCACCACCGGTACACACCCACTGCTCTGTACTTTGATTTTCAATTTTATTTTCTTAATCTGTGATGCACGTAGGGTTCATTTTGGCACAAATGGAAAAAAAAAAAAAAAAAGTTATCTCACTTTATTGTTTACACTAACATTGTCTCCCATTGGGCTCCTCAATTTTCCAATCTAGAAGTCTTGTTTTTTAAAAATAGTTTTTAAGCATCTACTTTTATGAGAGTTATGTAAGGTCTGAGCTGTACAGAAATTCAAAGGAACTGGTTATAAAATATCAATAAAATATAAACATAAATAAAAAAAATTAAAAAAAATGTATGCATCACCACACACATAAAAATGTATTTATTATATAAAATATAAACATAAATAAAACATGTTTTAATGTATCATCAGACACATAAACATGTATTTATTACAATGCAACAAAAAACTTTATTTCCAGTCTGTGTTGTAATAAGGGTTATTTCCCAGTGTGTCTAATTAAAGTAAATCTGAAAACTTAAATTGTAAATGTTTATTTTTATGATGTGCCAAAATATCTTATATATATCTCTATCTGTTAAAAAAAAAAAACATTTCTGTTGATAATCCACGTACATCGGGCTGTAGATTTCATTGCCCTTTTTCGCTTAAACCACATGAACTAAACTGAACTGGAGCTAGTTTCTTTTAAACAGTTTGCAATGAACCAAAATTACTCATCTCTTTCCCTGAACATCCTAATTACTCACAGACAATAAGAAGTTTATAACTAGATGCAGAGAGTGCACAGACTCTTTATCTCTGCATTTGGGGCAAGAGGCATTTACTCAAACACATGGACAAAGATCAGATACAGGCCTTTACGTTCTTTTGGATTAACGTGGACTTTCCTATCGCAGAGACGGGGGTTCAGTGCATGGCCTGTTCTGATTCCACGTGTTCTTCTCTTCGTTTGAAGATGTGCTCCAAGTACGCACCACTGTGTTACTCTTACAAATACGCAGGTAATTATGCTGTGCTCTTATTGGTCAGTACAGATATACAGACTTGTGACACCTAGAGTCTGTGTATCTGTACTTATTTTTCTTTATTATTTATGTATATATTTTGGTCAAGTAAGAAATGTACATTCTTTTACATATAACGAGTAATCATAACAGAAATAACAACAAAAAAGGAGTAGGAAGAAGAAAACCCCCACTCTTTTTGAGATGGACCAATATATGGAGGTCCAAAGTTCATTCGTCCTTCAAGAGAGAGTATTATGCAACATTTCTGAGCTTTCTGCAGCGTTATAACGTTTACTCATCAAAAAATTAGGGGTTCACTAAGAAAGATAATTTATTTTATCAGATTCAGAATTTTAAATGCCACAGAATTTCTTAGTATAATTATTTTAACTTTGAAAAAACATGTTTGAATGTTTTTCATTCTGAATTTCAGCTGCTCAGATTTTAAACATTATTTTTTTATTAAATCATTTATTCAGCATAAATATTTTCAAGCCCTCAAAATTCAGTGTAAAATTTTCATGGAATAATTTTGCAGCAAAGATCCAAGGCCTGTATATTTTCTGTGGGTGAATAAAATTCACTCAAAAAAACAAGCAAAAACAAAACATGCCTAAACATGCCTGATGTGGTTATATATGTCATCTGTGCATGTTAAGATTTTTTTTTATTATTATTTATTTATTTTTTTTTTTTTTATTTGATTTGACTTAAAAATTATTTAAGATTATTAAAATTGGTGACATTTTCACAGTTATAAAGGTTACCATATTTTTCAGACTATAAGTCGCTCCGGAGTGTAAGTTGAACTTTTTTGGGAAATTTATTTTATAAAATCAGAGACCAGGAACCGACATTTTATCTTGAAAGGCAAGTTCTAGTAAAAACAATAGAAGAGAGAACAACAGACTGTTAACGTCACAAATGAACAGTTCTTCAGATAAACTATAACATAAACAACAGAACAGAACAAGTTTAACAAACTCTCCATCTCACTCCAAATCACTAAATCCATTCAATTCTTCATCCTCTGTGTCACTTCTGAGCAACTCCACGACCTCCGGAGGTAAACAGAGCACCGCTTCCTCTTCTGTGTCGCTGTCGTCAGACTCAGCATCAGTTCCAGTTAGAATTATTTGGGTCTTTCTGAATCCTGACAGGATGGTTTCAGTGTCACTAAAGTCACTAAAATTATACATTTTCTGTGGTACAGAAGTAACGGTGCGATCGACTGATATGATACAGACAGGACAGAGGCTCTTTCTGCAGGAGACATGTGCAGCAGAGTGAAGTGACAGTGGTACAGGAGGAACAGGAGCAGCAGATACTGACACACAAGACTAGAGCGCCCCTAGCAGCTTCAGTGAAAACAGTTTAATATATAAGTCGCACCGGAGTATAAGTAGTAGGAAACACCCAAACCAGGAAAAAAAAGTGTAACTTATAGTCCAAAAAATATGGTATGTTTCTTAAAAATTTCGCAGTGGTGCCAGTGTCTCAGTTTTTGTCAGATCTTGCAGTAGTTTCATTCGTGAAATGCGCTCTCATTGTGATGTGACAGCACTCTGCAGAGGGTATATATATAAATTTGGAATATATCATTTTGTCATTGCCGCTGATCTTACCACACCTCCATCGTTCTTCCTGGGTTTACATGCATTTAAAAAAATCTGTTTAAATTGGGCTTGGCCAGTTTATCGGACTCTCCTGGCATGCACGTAAATAGAGCGAAGGCGTTTGGTCTGGTCATTTTCAAAGTGTTTCTCTTGTGATTTCAGGCTCCTACAACTATACATACATCAACAAGGGCTGTGCTCCTCCCTCCTTTATTTGTAAAACTGCAGAAAATCTGTTTGTTTCTTATCACTTGGGCTCTGAATCTCTGCTCCTGAACATCTCATGCTGCGACACAGATGGCTGCAATGATGTAGACCAATCAGGTGAGAGCTGCTTTTTAAAATACTTTCGCGGTTTATATTTCACAGTTGACATGAAGTATGCATGCATCATGATTTTCGGACTTCCGCTCATCGCACAATGCATACTGGGAAGGATTTTCTGAAAAAGTCAGCATCAAACCGCTATGTTTGTTTTCCCAGTGGGATGCGTCTATTGACAAAGTCGATCTTTTCAAGTCTTTTGAACCATATCACTTTTGTTTCTGGTTCTGATATTGTCATATTTTAGTTTTGGGGATTCAGGCATCGTAATTGTGTGGTTGTTGGATGTCCTAATTAGAGCCCGACCGATATGGATTTTGCTGTGGCCGATATGAAACCGATATAATGAAAGTTTGAGCTGCCGATATAATCACCGATATATTTAGTGATGTAAAAATTCACTGTAAATGTTGAATTGTTTAAAAAACTTAGGTTTGGCTCTGGTGGATTTTAAATTGGGTTTATTTAGGCAACATTTATTGTTATTCTGCCTCTTTACATCATATTTACAGACAGTAGGTTGACTTAATGGCATTTTTGCATCACATTCTAGACACTAGTGATGGGTTTTCCAGTTCTTTTTAGAGAATCGGCTCTTTTGGCTCGGCTCACTAAAAGCTGCTGGTTCTTTTGGCTCCCAAGCGGCTCATCAGGTTGTTTTGTTGTAAGCAGGACTAAAGCACGTCTAAATCAGGACTGAATCAGGTCTAAACCAGGTCTAAACCAGGTCTAAACCAGGACTGAAAAAGGACTAAACCAGGACTAAAACAGATCTAGACCACGTGTAAAACAGGACTAAACCAAAACTGAACCAGGACTGAGTGTCAGGACTCGGTCTCTATCTCGTGCCCAAGATTAGTCCTGGTTTATTTATTTTATGCTAAACTGCAGCCAAATATGTAAGTTTTTTTTTTATCCTATGTACACGCAAATTTCTCAAAGTTTCGTTTTCACGAGTCTGCACGCAGCGTGAAGAGAAAAAAAGTGAGAGAAAGAGAAAACACGGCTCCCAATAAGGATCAGGCTCCCGTCGTTCGCTTCAAAGAGCCGGCTCGAAGAGTCATTTCGTTCGCGACCGACCCATAACTAGTAAAGAAACTAGCGCTATTAGCTTTTAGCCGTAAATACGTGCGCGCCGCGGTAATTAATTATATGCGCAAATGTCATAATTCACACATCTATTCACAGCTCATTTACATATCAGTGCAGGTCCAGTAATAAATATACGGCCAATACAGTCACTTTACAATAGACCAATAGAAAACAGTCTGTTTATGTGCGAGAGCTACAGCAGCTAATCGCTTACCTATCAGAATGAACCAAACCTAGCTTCAAAGTTGATGTATTTCCAACTCTCACTGCTCACACAGGCTCCTCCTCACATCACAAGTCTGCACTAATAAATGTCCTTTTAATCCAGACGCAAACCGATTGTCCGTAAAAAGAAAATGATCTCAGTGTTTGGATCTGTGTCTGCGCGTGTAAACAAACACATGTGAGTGACGCGACTCTGAGGTGTGTTCAGGGACAGTAGGGACACACACACAGACAAATGAGTCTGTAGATAAATACTGATGTGGAGCCACATATTAGGACATTTATCTGGCTGTTAATTGGATTAAATGAACATAATGTAGAGAGTCTAAGATTTATAACGACGTATCACATGCCCACATGAAATATCGGCCCCTATCAGCAAGCATATCGGCCTATAGCCTCCAACCGATATATTGGTCGGGCTCTAGTCCTAATGCGAACTCCATAAATGCAAAAGGGAATCAGATGTGTGTGACTGCAAACCTCTGTTCAAACTGTTTCTCTTCCCAACGGAATTGAAAAATAGTGAAAGGTGAAGGTGATGGGCAGGATTGATCCACAGGAAGAACCAAAATTGAAACCTTTGGCTGCTTAAGAATTGCTCAAGAGTTTGCAATGAACATTTTGTATGTGGAGCCATCAAAGCAGAATCCCGATCCCTCACTCCACTTTGGTTATGAATTTAAAAAGTCAACGCCAAAGCGAAAGGCACCAGCTGTTCACCAAGAGACACCTTCCACTGCAAAGAGACCAAGACGTGATGTTGCTGTAAAGTTGAACAAGAAAGTGAAGCTCAGCCTGTTTGTCTTCTGCACCTCTCGATTAACAAACGGGATTTTGCTTTGTTGTCGCTCCACGTACAAAATGTTCGCTACAAACTCGGGATGATTTAGGTAGTCAAGGTTTTCCTTTTTGGTTCTTCCTGTGGATCAATCCTGCCCGTGGCCTTCACCTTTCACTATTTTTCAATTCCGTTGGGAAGGGAAACAGCTTGAACAGAGGTTTGCAGTCACACGCATCTGATTCCCTTTTGCAGTTATGGAGTTCACAAACTTTCAAAGCCCGTTTTTCAACAACCACACAATTACGACGTCCGAATCCCAAAACTAAAATATGACAATATCAGAACCAGAAACAAAAGTGATTTGGTTCAAAAGACTTGAAAAGATCGACTTTGTCAATAGACACATCCCACTGGGAAAACAAACATGATGCTCACTTTTTTGGAATATCCTTCCCAGTATGAATTGCGCGATGACCGGAAGTCTGAAATTCGTGATGCATCTATTAGTGGAAAAAGGGGTGAATACATACTCCACACACACACTGCTTTTGTTCCTTCAGAAACATCACTTACACTTTAATAACTGGTCACTTCGTCTACACATAACTACAAAATAAGGTGGCATTTTTTACGCACTATATAGCAACAATAAATAGAGTTAAAGTTTTATTTAAGATTTTCCAACAGTCCAAGAGCTTCAGGGGAGTCCACTAAGGAAAATAATTTATTTTATCAGATTCTGAATTTTAAATGCCACTGAATTTCTTAGTATGATTTTTTTTTTTTTTTTTACTTTGAAAAAAACATGTTTGAATGTTTTTTTATTCTGAATTTCAACTGCTCATATTTTAAGCAAAGGTTAGATATTCAGACACAAATATTTTCAAGCCCTCAAAATTCAGAGAGTAACATTTGCACTGTAAGATTTTGCAGCAAAAATCCAAGATGTCAAGGCCAATAATCGATTGTGAGTTTTGAGGCTGTTTCCTAGTGGTCTATATTTTCAGGAATCATTGAGATGAGGTTTTGATTTGTTTAATTCTGACGATCAGATTCCCTACAGCATTTCCTGGTTGTTACTTAGGCTACATTCAGACTGCAGGCTTTTTTGTGAAATCTGATGTTTGTTGCGAGGTCGTTCACATTTCCAATTAAATGTGACTTGTATGTGACTCCAGTGTGAACATTAAACGGCCCAAAAGTGTCCCGCATGTGCACTGGAGACACGATGACGTCAACCGCAGGGAGCGTGCTCTGTGTTTACACAAGTTGTCCAAACATGGACGCAGCATTGAGCACCTGGAGATTTTAAAGTTCCTCTCGTACCGGAGCCAGAACATGAACAACTTACTTGTTTTAAGGAGGAGATTGAGAAGGAGAAGGACGAGGTTTTTGGTCGTGGTGTTTTGTGGGGCAGTGGCAGCAACGTCCGTTGAAAGGAACATGTGGATGTGGAGACGGAGCCAAGAGTGGTGAGTGGTGATGTGCTTCACTTCAGTGACATGGAGTTCATTAACAATTTTCGCCTACTTCAGTGCAGAATAGTGACGTTTGTGGCTTGTCGATAACGTGTAGGTTGGATGCTTTTTGGCCATTCAGCCTGAAGTCGCATTGTCAAAAGATCAGATATGTATCGGTTTCAGGACCACATATCCAAGTGTCCTGGGTCACATTCGAAAAAATCGTATCTGTGTCGTTCAAACTGTCATTAAAAGATCAGACACAGGTCACACAGAGGCCAAAAAAATCGGATTTTGGTCACTTCAGGCTGCAGTCTGAACGCAGCCTTGGTCTACGTCCAAAACTGGACTGTATTTTGGGAGACAAGCTCAACGTTTAGGCAACTAAACACTGAGCACGCTCGCTGTGTGTGATGTCAATGTGTCCTCCAGTGCACATGCGGGACACTTTTGGGGCGTTTAAAGTTCACACTTGAGATCACATACAAGTCATATTAAATGGAAATGTGAACGACCTTGCAAAAAAATCGGATTTGACAAACAAAATCGGAATTCAGGGTTAAGCTCTGCAGTCTGAACGTAGCCTATAAGTTCACCACCTCTTCTCAACACTCACTGTGACGTACTTACTTCGTTCTGCAATTATATTTCCGTAATTCACCATAGGATTCGTCATTATTCGTAATTTTGGTGCAAACGAAAATGATACACAATGATTCACGGGTGTCAAAGATTGCAACTCTTCAGCAGACACAATCTCAATCGTTTGATCCTCTTTTGTGTTTGAACAGTCACGCCCCCTGCTGGCTCTCTGCAGTGCTACAGCTGTGACCGCCGCTTAAAAGAATGCACAGCTGGCGTGACCTGTAACGGTCTCGAGGTCTGCTCTATGACGACATGTAAGTACCAGCGGTGGAAAGATTACTGACAATCTGTACTCAAGTAAAAGTAGTTACATTACTAAAAACGTACTTTATTACCAGAACTGCTGCTGCCAAAATTGTACTGAAGTAAAACTAAAAAGTACTTACTTGGTTCTCCAATTATATTTCCTTAGTTTTTTTTTTTTTTTTTTGTCATTCACTTTTTATTGGGTTTTCATCTTGTATAAGGACACACATTAAAAATAGACAACATTCAAACAGTAAGAACAAAACAAGACAGTGGGGGTAAGTATACAGACATAACTACGTCATACAAAGTCGGGTCTTTTTGTTGTTACATTAGTGATGAGCGAATGGAGCCTTGTGAAGCATTGACATCTCAGTCGCAATATTGTCAAATGGTTCGACGTGTCTGAGGCCTTGGAGAAACACTGACCTCTAGTGGATAAATTTAACCATTGGCACGCAGGTGTCTCAGCATCGATGAAGTATTGTTAGTGTAAGACAATACTTGTGTGCAGAGCGACACCGTACCAACAACAATAATAATGATTTAAAATAATATGTAAAGAGCAACATAAATAGCAGCTGTAAATAAGAAAGTGGGTGACCTTGTTAGGTGGAATTAGATCAAAGTGATCCCAAACCATGGATCACTTTTTTCCACTTGTAGATGCCATCGAAAATGAAACAAATGCCAAAAGTCGCCAAAATCACCACTAACGTCACACAATATTCCTCACTACCCAACATTTTTAACAAATATTGGTGCATCTTTTACAGGCAAGTTTCATTGTTGATAAAAGCATGCGTTGCATGCTGGGAATTATTTTGGTCGGCGGCAAGAAACACTAATTCAACATGACGGACGGAGCGAGAAAGCACGTAAAGGGTATTGATCCCGGTTATTTATCCACTCTAACGGCAGAGGACCCAAGACCATTTGACCAGAAATGGTCATAAGCATCGACGGACGACAAATCACCCTTTTCAACCCCTACAGAAGGTGGACCCAACCAAATTTCTGGTCAGAATCGCCAACTACCTGGACAAATATTCACAATGACTTGGTGGAAACTCCTGGGCCATTCACAGCAGAAAAGATGAAAACCTCCAAGAGTCTCGATGTGTTGTTGAACTTGTTGGAGTCCACGGTTTGTTAGGATCTTCTACGTTTGCTCTGCGAATGTTTGAAAGCCGTTTAATTCACCGTTAGCGGTTCTTTTCACTCAGAATACGAAAAAGACATTTTCCTTCTTCCGTGCTTCTATTTGTGCATCCGATAATGCAGCAGAAATTTACCATTATCAGGGATAAATACACGAGGTTACGCACTGTGTTTGACGCTATCCTGTTTCTTGCCTCCGACCAAAATATTTCCCAGCATGCAACACGGGCTTTTAATAACAATGCGTTAGAAAGGTGCAATAAAACTAAATCTCCAAAATACATTCTTTTAAAATTATATTGTATCTTCCTTTTAAAGACCACCTCCAGTACCCCATGAACTCCTCTCCAACATGGTTTAAAGCTCGGTATTGTGTAATTTAATACATGCATTACGAATTTCAGACTTCCGGTCATCACACAGTACATATTGGGAAGGATTCTCCGAAAAAGTGAGCATTAAATTGCCATGTTTGTTTTCCCAATGGGATGTGTCTATTGTCAAAGTCGATCTTTTCAAGTCTTTTGAACCATGTCACTTTTGTTTCTGGTTCTGATATTGTCATATTTTAGTTTTGGGATTCGGACATCGTAATTCTGTGGTTGTTGGATCCTAACAGTGAAAAACGGCTCGAGAAATAAGCTCCAGAAGTTTGTGAACTCCATAACTGCGAAAGGGAATCAGATGTGTGTGACTGCAAACCTCCGTTCAAACTGTTTCTCTTCCCAACGGAATTGAAAAATAGTGAAAGGTGAAGGCGATGGGCAGGATTGATCCACAGGAAGGACTTAATCATCCCGAGTTTGCAGTGAACATTTTGTACGTGGAGCGTTAGGACATCCAATTACAATGTCCGATCCCAAAACTAAAATATGACAATATCAGAACCAGAAACAAAAGTGATATGGTTCATAAGACTTGAAAAGATCGACTTTGTCAATAGACACATCCCACTGGGAAAACAAACATGGCGGTTTGATGCTCACTTTTTCGGAAAATCCTTCCCAGTATGAATTGTGCGATGAGTGGAAGTCCGAAATTCGTGATGCATGTATTGAGTGAATTTGAATACAGAACTAACCTGAAACACTTTGTGCATCTTTGCAGATTTAGATGATTACTCAAGTTTTAGTATTTTTGGATGTGTCTCCGAGAATTTTTGTAACAACATCGACATGTCTCGGCATTTCTTTGGCTCCGGCGTAGAAGTATCCTGCTGCAATACGACCAACTGCAACGTCCCACCTACCACCGTACCCCCGCCCACTAACATAACCCCACCCACCACCGTAACCCCGCCCACTAACATAACCCCACCCACCACCGTAACCCCGCCCACTGACATAACTCCGTCCACTACTACAGATGAAGACGATGAAGACGATGATGAGGATTGCTCAGTGTTTTCCACAGGTGGCCGTGTACAGTCCTCAAGTGTGCCACTTTCTCTTTTGGGCCTCCTCTGCGCTCACGTTATAATTCTAAATCTCTGATAATACATGGATAACTACACCGTTTTTAAAGCTTCTGGACATGTTTTAATGTGGTTTCAAAATCAATATGAAATTAACATCAGATTTACCTGGAGTTTGTGGTTCTTATGCTGCGTTCGTTTATCCATCCGACCCAGAGGTCTGAGGACGTTGCCAAATGACACGCTGACGCTCCGCTTTTCCTCGAGCGGCGCAACTCAGAAGAACTCGGAAGAGCTCAGAGGAAACCGAGCAAAGATTCTGAGATAGAATCCAAGAGGGACTTTTGAACTGTTTTCATTGTGTTTGGAGCTTTGGGGGTTTAAATGACAATTTCAGTCACTCATATTGCTGCAATACTTTACTGCGTCCGTGTTACTGCAATACTTTACTGCGTCCGTGTTACTGCAATACTTTACTGCGTCTGTATTACTACAGTACATTACTGCATCTGTATCACTGCCTATGGGTATGGTAGTACTACTGCAATACCTTACTGTGTCTGTATTACTGCAGTACCTTTTCCCATCTGTATTACTGCAATACTTTACTCCGTCTGCATTACTGCAGTACCTTACTGCATCTGTGTATGTGGGTTTGGTAGTCAGTGTTTTTAGCCCATTTTCTGCGAGCTAACATGGCAAAATGATTGATTATCACATGTCACCAACACTTTCACTTCACTAATACTGAATTATAATATTTATATATGATTTCTTCCTCGAGGTTGTGTAGTTGAAGCACAGATTTATTTTGGAGTCTGGTTCTCGGCCAAAGCTGAAGCAACAACAGCTTTTCCTGTTGGCATCCACGTTTTTCTCCGAGTCAGACACACGAAACATAATAAAACGGTTGAAGCTTGGACGTGACGTCATATCTGAGATCTGAGTGGGAGACGGATGGATAAACAAACTCAGCATTATTTTAAAGGGCTGTTAAGTTTTATGATACAATTATAATATAATCACAATTAATTACCTGGTTACCTATTGTTACGTGTGATGAATTTAGTGTGTGTTTTTTTAAAGCTACTGTAAGATTTAGATTTTAAATTTCACAAAGTTGAGACAGACATGGTCAAATCAAATGCAGATTTTACAGATAACAACTGTAACAGATACTTATTCTTAGTTACACAAAAAATTTGACATGATTTTCCATTTATTTATGTTACTATTTGGTGTTTTGGTGTTTTCTTTATCCAATCAGAAAGCAGAACGGTGAAAACTAAACTTAAACTAAATTTAGAAGGACTTTCTCTGATCTGAATCCTCATTGATTTTGAATAATAAGTTTTTGTAGATTTGTTTTTGCTTTATGCTTACTACTGTATTTATCTGAAAACATTAACAATATCTATAAGTGTGTTGTGAGAAAAATAAATATATAAGTGGTACCAAACCCATTTCTGTTTCCTTTCCATGATTAAGTGATTGAGAAAAGCGCTTTTTCACCTTCAAGGCACTCGAAGCATTGGAACCACTCACCCATTCATGCAGACACTGGAGGTAAGGTGAGTTAAGAGTCTTGCCCAAGGACACAACGGAATCCAACGCCAACCTGTGGGTCAGTGGATTTTGACCACTCAACCAATGATGCTTATGTCAAGAGCGGGATTGGAACTACTAACCTTCGATAAGTGGTTAAACACTATTACCAACTGAGCTACTGCCGCCCTGAGATAACGGCCAAAAAGTGGTGAAAACGGTTTCAATGATTTATTTCTATTATGTAATATTTTTTAACCATTTTGTTTCCTCTCAACATTTACTCACCTGTAATTGTATTTGGAGTGATTTGTGCATATTTGAACAATCTTTAATCACCTTTTTTCAAGACGGCCTTTTGCCGATCAAGCCCGATTTTCACCGGTAAACACCCACTGCTCTGTACTTCTTTCTCTGATTTTATGTCTTTATTAAGTGATAGACGCAGGATTCACAACACTATGTAGTTATTTTGGTACAAATGAGACAAAAAAAACAACTGCATCTGGAGAGTGTGATGCGCAGCTCTCCACATGAGGGGGAAACAGCAGGAGCTCTCTATGTTATTAGGTTCTTTTTGCAGACCTAGAGTTTAGTTTCATACCTGACAGTTTCGACTGCTCACTAGCACATCACAGCAACATCACATGACCACTCTGAGTCAGAGCGCGAGACCACAGCTGACCAACGTGCTCGGAGGACCAGACCAAGGACCAGACCAAGGACCAGACAAGGACCAGACCCCAGCCCCTTCCTGCGGTGAGTGCTCCTCTTTATCGCTGTAGACTGGTGCTGTTTCCCGAGCTCAGAGCTTCTGCTCCGGGCTGATGTGCAGTGAGTTTGTATAAAGTTCTACATGTTGCTGTTTTATGAGTTCATGATGACACTTGAGATGAGGACGGCCTGTGGTATTAACAGGGAACATCGTTGTTGGTAATTGGAGGTATCGCTGTTCTATCAGGAATCAATCGGACCAGTTTTGGTTTGTTTACTGTGTACTGCAGATCTGGGACGTCTTCTTCACCGGAAATATTTTTAAAAAGCACCTCGGGGGCATTATACAGGTCGGTAATGTTTAATCAGTTTAATTTTTTGATATAAAGCTCAATGTCTTGTGATTTAAAGTGAGCTGAGTACTCTGATGGCTTGAAGACTTCGGCGGTGGCACTGTCCATTTTTACTGCCAAAATGGGGCCCGCCCACCGTGAGTCATGTGGGGTCCGGAGCTCTATAGTCTGGAATTTACGGTAATCACATTTAGTTTACATAGGTAGCCAAACACACAAAATCAGCTCTTATAATCATCTGTTTATTCTAACTAACTCATTTTTCCTGGCCATAGAAATATACAGATAATTACATATTTGGAAAACGAATCATGTATAAACTACACCAATGTGTTGAATCGTTCTGGAGCCTTGCACTTGGAACTCACCGGCGGATGATTTGATCTGACCCGGGAGACGTGGCCTTTAATGGCGCAGTAGAATAACAGGGCCAGCTAATTTACAAAGGCTTCATAAAGGTCAGCTGATAGGACAGGAATAGAGCTGGGTATTGCACCACAGCTAAAGGGAAAGGCCATGTGGTGTAAAGATTTGAAATGAAAAACAGACAGTATGGGTTTGGTGAGCGAGACGATAACGAGAAGGATCAAAATGTGGAGTTTATGTATATTTTATGCTGCAAGTTCAATATTTACACAGACTCAACATAATGTTTTACAGGAGTTAAAGCAAAGGTCTCCAACCTGTTGGTCGGGAACTACCAGCAGCTCTCCACTCTCTCTCTCTGGAATTATACTTTTTGTGCTGAATAAGTCTAATTTGATTGATTAAATGCCTATTATCATTGTACATTAGGGTGCATCATTTGCCCAACTTTTTGAACAATTTTTGAAACTCAATCTGTACCTAGTATCAATTTTTTACACTTGCCAAAGTAAAATTTCATGACAAATTTGATGAGATTCTCTTGATGTTTACAGGGTCCAAGTTTAGTGTCTGCAGAAACCTTAAGTCTGAGCTGAAAAATAACTTTTTTCTTTAATAACATAAAAAAATAATTAATTGTAGCCCTATTGTGTGAATGGAAGTTAAATATAAATATGGACATTGTGGATCATCTGGTACCAGTTTTATGTCTTTATCATGAAACTGAGATATGGAAAAAGTGTCATTTCTTTAAGACTCAAGGATCTTGAATAAGCAATTATTATTAGAAAATAATAATAAAAAATAATAAATACTACTACTACAAATAATACACACATTATAATAAAAAAAACTATCATAGTTATAAATAATCATTATAATAAATAAATAAACATTATTTTTAAAACTATTTGAGAAAAACAGATTTTTCTGCCTTATGGACACTGTGAGGATGAACTTAAGAGGCTTCGTGGACACAGTAGATTTTATTCAATTGAGCAAATATTTCACAGATTTTCTTTTAATTGGTATTGTCACATTTTAAAATTGGGTACAAATTGAATATTTGACATTGGAGCAAATGATGCAGCCTATTGTACTTGTTTCATTTTGATGTCTAACTTTGTCCACTAATAAATGGATTATGGTTTATGTTTTATAGGCATCTAACTGTGCCCTATCTAAGGCTCATAGTGGCTCTAAATTTCTTGTAACCGCTAAAAGTAGTAGCTGTCTGTCATTTTCATTTTCTAAAAGTAGCTCACCGGAGAAAAAAGGTTGGAGACCCCTGGGTTAAAGACTTCACTTCTTTATCTTCCATTGTTCGTTCTCTAAATCCCCGTTTACATGTACACAGGTATTTTTAAAAATGGAGACATTTCCCTTCGTTTGTCCTCATCTTTTACGCACAAACGGTGAATTCGTCTCTGAAAATGAATCTTTCTAAAAACTCCAGCTCCGGTTTGGCGTTTGCATGTAAGGTTAGATAAATAGAGTTTTAGGAGCTGACGAGCCAAAAGTGTGACCAGTGTTTTACCTTTTACTCTGATGATGATGATGAAGCGTTTAGAGCAGTAGTCACATTTCTTCTGGTGCAAACACTTTTCATGTGTTTGCATTTGCACACACAGCTGATGGATCATAAGTATATCAGTTTCCTGTGTCGACATAAAAACAGTTTCACACGCCCCGCAAAAGAGCTTTGGTCAAAACTAAAGTCCTCCCGATCATTGACCATGGAGATTTAGTTTACAGATCTGCATCAAAAACACTGCTCCATACGCTCCATGTGATTTATCATGCAGCCATTTGCTTTGTCCCAGGTGTTTACTGTTCACCATCATCATTGTAATCTTTACTCTCTGGTGAAGTGTCTCTCTCCACACCCGCACACTTTTCATTTATAAATGTTTAATTTGTAAAACTCTGTCCTACCTCAGCTCACTCCTGCACATCCACAGCTCCAGACTCACACTGCGCTCTAACAGATACATAACCCTGGTTGTTCCTAAAGCCGCACAGCTTTAGGCCGCTCCTCATTTCAATTTTCTGCAGCAAGTGACTGGAACCACCTTCAACAGACTTTAATACTTAGTTTGTTTTTATCTCTGTCGACTTTTAAAAACTCCATCCAGAGTATTTTACAGGATCATTGCACTTTTACTCGTTTTGCACTTTTATATCTTTAATCTGTAATTGTTTCACTCTCTTATATCTCTATTCACTGTTTCATGTTATGGTTGATGTGTGAGTGTGTTCAGTTTGTGCTTCTGTTTCATTCTGCCTCTTGTCCAGGTCGTCAATGTAAATGTGAAGGTGTTCTCAAAATATTGAATAAGTAAATAAATAAAAGTCATATCCATGACCAGAGATGAACGAGCTCAGAGGTCAGTGATTTTGCCACTTCTTTAACAGATCTGTGGAGAGGCGAGCCCGCTCAGTAATGTACGTTTTTCAAGATATTTGTGAGTAATACTTAAAACTGTAATGAAATAAATGCTACAGGTCTGAATCTAATCCAGGTACCACCCAGAGACTTAGGACGGCACTCGATGGTGTATTTATGTGAGTTGATGTAAATGAAAACTTTTTTGAAAACGATGCTGTGTGCACGATGTTATTTTGTAAAACAGAGGGAGGGAAATATTCATTTCTCAACAAACGCAGTTATGTGTAAACATAGTCTTAGGCTACGTTCAAACTGCAGCCTGAAGTGACTCAAATCCGATTTTTTGGCCCCTATGTTCCTGTATCTGATCTTTTAATGACGACACAGATCCGATTTTTTTCAAATGTGACCCAGGCCACTTCGATATGTGGTCCTGAAACCGATACATATCCGATCTTTTGAAAAGCGACTTCAGTGTGAACGGCCAAAGTGCATTCATCCACCTACACGTTATCAACAAGACACAAACGTCACTATTCTGCGCTGAAGTAGGTAAAAATTGTTAATGAACTCCGTGTCACTGAAGTGAAGCACATCACCACTCACCACTCTTGGCTCCGTCTCCACATCCACACGTTCCTTTCAACGGACGTCGCTGCCGCTGCCCCACAAAACACCACGACCAAAAACCTCGTCCTTCTCCTTCTCAATCTCCTCCTTAAAACAAGTAAGTTGTTCATGTTCTGGCTCTGGTACGAGAGGAACTTTAAAATCTCCAGGTGCTCAATGCTGCGTCCATGTTTGGACAACTTCCGTAAACACAGAGCACGCTCACTGTGGTTGACGTCATCATGTCTCCAGTGCACATGCGGGACACTTTTGGGCCGTTTAACGTTCACACTGGAGTCACATACAAGTCGCATTTAATTGGAAATGTGAACGACCTCGCAAAAACATCGGATTTCACAAAAAAATCGGAATTGAGCGTTAAGCCCTGCAGTCTGAATGTCGCCTTAGTCACACATACGATACGAATACAGACATTTTAGGTTCAAAAATCCAAAAACATGTGAAAAAGGGGATTTCTTTAAATTCAGATTAAAAGATTAAAATAAAATTGATCCATGACTATGTGACTCTTTACATTTCATCACCATTTTTTAAAAAAAAGTTCAAAAGACATACTTACCATGTTTACATGTTTCTCTGCAGATCCTTTTTTTTTTTTTTTTTTTTTAATTAAACCCGATCTTTGTACATATCCACAGACTGCTGTCATATCACGCGTGTTTGGTGAGAATTGAGTGTCGGTGTAATTTGATCAGAGCTCTTGGATCAGCAGTAGCAGCAGCTCATTTCAGGAACTTCTCCAGACAGTTAACCCGACTGGCACCAGCACAACCAATCTGCTCCTGTCTAAATATGCTGCCAGGGACCGCAGGATTAACAGACCAAAAACAGGCCAAATCCTCCGGCAGTTGCCAGCAAGTTGCACATTACAATAATTCATGAGTAAAAGATAAAATATGAAATAAATGTAAATATATGAGGGTAAAATGAGTCTTCTGACCTCTCGGACCACCGTCAGCCACACAGGTACTTGTATTTTTTAAGTTTATTTTCCATAAAGATGTCCAGGGACTTCTTTTTTTTATATATATATAAGAATGCCCAGATATTTCATTTTTTGTAAATTATTTAATGTTTTATCTTTTCAAATTATATACATTAAAAAAAAAATGTTCTGGTGGAGGGTCCATCAGCTGCTTTTCTCCATGGAGATGTTTGGCTGGAATGTTTCGCAAAGTGTGGTATTAAAACTTTATCTTCATGGAGACCAAACCAGACCAAGTTACAGCTCAGATCTGTGGAGAGGCGACCCTGCTCACAGTCAGAATGCCTGTTTTCCTCTGTAGTTTTGAACTATAAAATCACTTGTACCGTATTCTTCGGACTATAAATCACACTTTTTTCATAGTTTGGGTGTTTGCTGCAACTTATATATTAAATATATATTTTCACACTGACAGCCATGAGAGGCTCTAGTCTTGTGTGTGAGTATCTGCTGCTCCTGTGCCTCCTGTACCACTGTCACTTCACTCTACTGCACATGTCTCCTGCAGAAAGAGCCTCTGTCCTGTCTGTATCATGTCAGTCGATCGCACCATTACTTCTGCACCACTGAACATTTTACATTTAAACAAACGTATAAAGACGACTGAGAAGACTGAACACAAATGCCCCCAAAATGGAAATCATATTTTGCAGATTACAAACTGCAAGTTGTGAAATCTGCAGCCGAAAACATTAATCGAGCAGCAGAAAGAAAGTTTGGAGTGAGTGAGAAACTTGTGACACCAGGAGGATGCACCATGAAACTTTCCTGAAGTCACTGGATGGATGGACAGAGTCTGGACTTCAGTGACACCGAAACCATCCTGTCGGGATTCAGAAAGACCCGAATAATTCTAACTGGAACTGATGCTGAGTCTGACGACAGCGACACAGAAGAGGAAGCGGCGCCTCCGGTGGTCATGGAGTTGTTCGAAAGTGACACCGAGGATGAAGAATTGAATGGATTTAGTGATTTGGAGTGAGATGGAGAGTTTGGTAAACTTGTTCTGTTGTTTATGTTATAGTTTATCTGAAGAACTGTTCAAATGTGACGTTAACAGTCTGTTGTTCTCTGTTTTATTGTTTTTACTAGAACTTGACTTTCAACAGGAAATGTCAGTTCCTGGTCTCTGATTTTATAAACTAAATTGTGAAAAAAGTGTGGCATTTATATGATTTTTTCTTCTTTATTATGCATTTTTTGGCTGGTTCGACTTAAACTCTGGAGCGACTTATAGTCCGGGAAATATGGTAATTAAGCAAATGTAAAGTACAGCTCTTGTCATACATGTCATACTGTGTAACATTTCAGAGCAATGACGTAGCCATAGCAACAAGCAGGTGACGGACCCCAACCAAAAAAATGACATAGTGCACCGTGAAGTTACTCTTGAGTAGTAATTTTTTCCAAATACATTTCTACTATTATACTATCTCTTTTCTTGGACTACTACTTTGTCCTCAGGTAATATTATTTTGAAGTAATGTTACTCTAACTTGAGTACATTTTGGGGTACTCCTCCTCTACCTCCTCGGCTCGTTCTGTTTTAACACAACAGTGTGTTCAGTTATCTGTGATCTCTGACTCTTCCCTCTCTCGGAGTCTGTGTGATCTGGGCCTGCTGTCCCCTGGGGCTCCGTCTTTGTCCACCTCCTCCTCCAGAACTCCGCTTTGATTGTGGGTTGCAGCTTGTTTCAAAAGCTCATATGAAGTTATTTTGAGAAATATGAGACCTGAAACTCCAGTTATTTTTGCGATTATTGGACTTTTTGGGCTTTGAGTGATAAGGATGGCAGGAAATGGAGTTTATGACACAAATGCAAGATCTGTGCTTATGTTTGGTGCTTAGTGCTTTGTAATGGTCACATATAGCCTTTATATATATATATATATATATATATATATTAGGGGTGTCAAATTATCGCGTTAATTGCGATTAATTAATTACAGTCATATTTAGCGCGTTATGTTTTTTAATCGCGTTAATCTCATTTTTAATCTCTAAATTTACTGTTTCTGTATGTGAGTTGCTTTATTATTAAACCAGTTTTTATGTGTTGTTGGGACAACAACACACACACACACACACAAAAAAACACATTTATACATTTTTTTATTTCGGTAATTCCACTCTTTGTCGGAAACCCACACAAAACGCGCGCAATGTAAACGTCCAGTAGCCAGTAGAACAGAGCAGCACTGCACAGGTAAAACGCATTCGTGTCTTGGAAATTCTTCTCCCGACGTGAAATATAAAAGAAAATAACAAATATAATATCGCCTACAACTTAAATGTCACTGGTGAAAACAACCTGCATAGACTCATGATGTCTGCACTACTGTCCTATAGTGACCTGCCACATGAGGGGACATGCACACACACACAAACACACACACAAACACACACAAACACACACCTTCATCATCATCATTAAAATGAGAACGCGCGGACCACGTTTTTCCTTCCGTAGACACTGCGCGGACACCGACGTGCTGCCGTGAGCCGCGTGTGAACCGTGTTTTCTCGCTACGCTGCGTAAACCGAGCTTCCTCCTGTGAGCCTCTAAACCAGAACTAACACCAAGACTAAAACCAGGACTAATTCAGTCCAGGACTAAACCAGGACTAAACCAGAACTAAAACCAGAACTAAAACCAGGACTAAACCAGGTCTAAACCAGAACTAAAACCAGAACTAAAACCAGGTCTAAACCAGGTCTAAACCAGGACTAAACCAGGTCTAAACCAGGACTAAACCAGGACTAAACCAGGACTAAACCAGAACTAACACCAGGACTAAAACCAGGACTAACCCTTTCCAGGACTAAACTAGGACTAAAGTAGGACTAAAGCAGGTCTAAACCAGGACTAAAACAAGGACTAAAACCAGTGATCTCATATATAAAGCATTTCTCTATCAATAATATTTTTAATATGGTTAAGGAAAGACTGGACTTTTTATTGTCTTTAAGTAGACAAAAGTTATTATGTTCAGATTTCCTCGTCTTTGCTACTTTACAGCAAACAGTTTCTTATTCATGGAGACTTGGGCTCAACAGCCAATTTGAAGAGATTTGTTAAACAATAAATGACTTTATAAAGTCAAATTTTTTTATTCTATATCAGTCTTTTGATCTGCCACAATAATGTAATAATGAATTTAAATGAAAATACCTCAAATTGAAGGCTTTTCTCAGCAATTTTTAGGTGAGATTAAAATGAGATTAATTAGATTAATTCATTACAGATCATAATTAATTAATCTCTCAATTTTTTTAATCGCATGACAGCACTAATATATATATATATATATATATATATAATATATATAGAGAGAGAGAGAGAGAGAGAGAGAGAGAGAGAGAGAGAGAGAGAGAGAGAGAGAGAGAGAGAGAGAGAGAGAGAGCACTCAAGAAAGCACTCACCCACTTTTATGTTATGTGAATTATATGTGCAGGTTTGACACAAATATTGTGTAACACTAGTATCACAATGCAATTCCATGTGCAGCTGACTTTCCTCTTATTTGTGAGGGGAGGCAGACAGAGTTTTTGTTTTTATTTTATTTATTTATTGTAATTATGTCAAACAGAACCACAGAACCCTTTTGACGTCCAAAATGAGGATTATTACTTGTATGTTCTGTATAAAAGACTATAATGTGGTGCAATTATGAAATCAATGAAACACGGAATTACATTTCTGCATGTAACAAAAACATGTTGAACTCTGAAAAAAAAAGACACTTGGTTGATGATTACTTTCAAATGAAATACTCAATGCCTATTTGAGTCATCTTCGTTGGAAATAAAAATCCAAACTGAAATTATCCAGTGAACCAAAAATGCCGTCATCATTTTATTGCATGTAAACCAGTCCTATCAGCCGTGAAAGCAAATGAATCTGCCCATGTAGCATTAAACGTCCAGGTTTCTTCAGAAACTTTTCTTTTCTTGGATTTATCCATCATTTACCTACCCTGATTCAACAGATGGTTTCACTTCTTAGGCTACGTTCAGACTGCAGGGCTTAACGCTCAATCCAGATTTTTTTGTGAAATCCGATGTTTTTGCGAGGTCGTTCACATTTCCAATTAAATGTGACTTGTATGTGACTCCAGTGTGAACATTAAACGGCCCGAAAGTGTCCCGCATGTGCACTGGAGACATGATGACGTCAACCGCAGTGAGCGTCTCTGTGTTTAAGGAAGTTGTTCAAACATGGACGCAGCATTGAGCACCTGGAGATTTTAAAGTTCCTCTCGTACCGGAGCCAGAACATGAACAACTTACTTGTTTTAAGAAGGAGATTGAGAAGGAGAAGGACGAGGTTTTTGGTCGTGGTGTTTTGTGGGGCAGCGGCAGCAACGTCCGTTGAAAGGAACATGTGGATGTGGAGACGGAGCCAAGAGTGGTGAGTGGTGATGTGCTTCGCTTCAGTGACACGATGTTCATTAACAATTTTTGCCTACTTCAGCGCAGAATAGTGACGTTTGTGGCTTGTTGATAACGTGTAGGTCGAATGAATGCGCTTTGGCCGTACACACTGAAGTCACATGTCAAAAGATCAGATATGTATCGGTTTCAGGTGTCATATAGAGGCCAAAAAATCGGATTTGGGTCACTTCAGGCTGCAGTCTGAACGCAGTCTTAAAAACCATAGAAACCGTCTGACCTCGCAGCATTAGGATTCGTTCGCTCAACGGTAGGCGGGTACTTTTTTATTTAACCAATCAGTGCTATTGAGTCGTGACTTATGTAATGCACCAAATCCCATAGGAAGAAGGGGAAGAAGGGCAATAACATTCTCTTTGTTCCGGCTTTAAATCCTCGATCTTGGGAATCATTGCCAACACAGAATGTATGGCTCTTTACTGACTGGCTGGTGCCCGAACTTGCACTTTTGGGGTTTGATTCTTGACCTAGTTGCTGGAGAGAAATGAAATTGAGCGGAGACAGTAGGTGGCGCCAGTCTGGCTTTCATTTACATCATTTACCAAAAAGCTCAGTAAATCATGCTACTGGTGTTGGTGCTTTTTTTGAAAAAGTTCACAGACTGTATGTGGAAATGGACATAGCTAACACACTAGCTGCCACGTTTCAAACAGGAAGTGAGCATGGGGGCACTTCTGGCTCCATCAACTCTGTAAAATTGTCTCTCCTCTTTATAACTGCTGCAGTGACTATCTACAATTTGTGCTGCATTTTTTCATCAATAAATAAATTCCAATTCCTAACATGAAACTTAGCTCAAAATTAAATGAATTAAACAGGTCACAACTCATGTTTTTTGATGAGGAAACAACATTATGAAATAACTTCAAACTCACAATATTCCGCTGGGTGTAATATAGAGACGAGACGTGACCGTTTTTGTTTTCGCCGCCTGTCGTGTTGTGCTCTCATTTTATTATTTGTATGTATTATAGTAGAGACTTATGATTTGGCCAGTGGCGTGTAAGAAGACTTGATCAGACTTGAATGGCCTGTGAATGAAGTGAAGTGTGTGCCTGTGGGGAATGGGGTAACCACACAAAAAGAGAATACAATGTGAACTGTGTTTTAATGGTCACGACAATGCTGTGTAGACCAGGGGTGCTCAATACGTCGATCCCGATCTACCAGTCGATCACCAAGGTCTTGTGGGTAGATCGCCGTGTCTCGTCTCAGACTCGACTGCGTTTGGACTCAGTCTTGTCTCTCACTCAAGGTCTGACATTGAACAAGTGCGATCATATTTCATTACGGCCGCTGCTGTTGGCAATAAACTTGCAGCGGGGTGCAGGAGCGTGTGGGGCGTCTCAGTGCAGCCTGTGCGGAGACTCTACGGCGCATCACAAACACACACGCTCCCTATGCACGGCTCGTCTGCAACAGCGTGTGCCCTCGTGTACCAGCGTGCATCACAGGGCAGGTTCAACTTCCTAAACATCCTACCTGTCCATCTGCCTCACGTCAGCACGCCGCCCCTCGCCTTTTCACGCTCTCGCTCCTTCCTGCGTACAGCCAACACAAGCCCCTCCCACAGTGCGGCTGATTAGAAGAGCAAGACCAAACGTGAAGCAAAAACCAGTCTAAATTTGTGTTCCAGTGTTGGCACAAAGCAGGTCTACAGCATAGAGCGGATCTACAGAACAGACCTACTGCCACATTTGGCTGAAGTTTGTCTAAAAAAAAGTGCAAATGCATCTGTATTTGTCACGATGTGCGTTTAGTTTGGTAAATGTGCAGAGGCTGGTAAATGTCACTGCAAAACCAGAAAAGAATGTAACTCCAGTTTGGAACTTGGAAAAAACAGGTTTAAAAATCTTCCTTCACTTTTTTCATAGTTTTGTGTAAAGTGCCAGAGGAAGTTCTCTTAAAGAAGAGGTTCTCAAACTGTGGGTGAGGGTCCAAAAAAGGGGCACAGAGTGTTTCAGTGCAGTTTGCTTGGCTTTGTATTAGGTAGATCATTTTGACTTGGTAATTTTGTAAGTAGCTCGCATGCTGAAAAAATGTGAGCACCTCTGTTGTAGAGGGACCCTGCTAACACTGCCATATTGACGGTCCAGAGGCTCCATCCTCCATTTCCTGGTTCCAGACGGGGGCGAGCAAGACCAGTGCTCAATGGACTGGGTCTGATCGGTTTCATACGGGGAAAGCGAGAGTGCGCTGTGGACTACAGGTCCGGGTAGCTGCTCTGGGCCGAGACACCGAACATCACTCTCCTCTTGCGCTACTCTGAGCCCGACCTGAACCAGAGCTGCTCCCGCTGGGTCAGGACTCTGGTTTGGATCTAGTCCGACTGCAGCATTTCTCACATGAGGCTAAATACAGCTCATTTTATAAGCTGAATCAGTTGAACAGGGCCTATTCACTTAAGGCTGTCTGTTGTGTCTTTTTCTTTTTTCACATTTGAGTTTGTATCGCTCAACAATTCAGAGATAGAGACCAAAGAAAACTGACTGGTCTTTCACACTGATGGCAACTCCATTTGTCTCGTCCGTCAGCTTCAACTGGGATCCAATACAACTGAAACCCTGTGTCTTTATCTCTCTGCTGATTACAACACTTTTCCGGCGTCTGTCTTAATGCGAAAATTAAAAGAACAACTCAAAAATGGTCTGTTGGCGGTCTGGCTCGCCGGAAGTGGATCAGGGCCGTGACGTCACATGCAGGGTCTCTATAGGACCTTTAAAAAATGTTTAAAAATGGTTTGCAGTGGTCCAAAGTTATTCCTCACTAACTTTATGCATTCTGAGCATAAATCACTAACAACAACTCGCATACAAATGTCAACATCCTGATTATTGGACCATAAAATGCTTACACACTTTATTTTAACCTCAAGAGCTCTGTACCCTTTATTTCTATGACTGTTCCGTGTTGGTCAGTCCTTTTATTTTCCACTTCTCTCTCATGCTGACCTATTTTCAATTCCAGCAGCACCAACATCTGCTGTTCATCCAATTTATCTGACAAACGCCCATTAAACCATCGTCTAAAATGAGCCAATATCGACTTGGTTCATTCAAACGTCTTAACCTTATCATTTTCCACACTATAGATATTTCATGGCCAATTTGGATCTGTCTCTCCTGATTAGTCTTATGGCAGGTTGAAGTGTTTTGTATTCCCTCAGCACAGCCCGCTTCATTTTGAGTCTTAGCGGTTCTATGTAAATAAGGTGATTGAGTTGAGATATTTTAAATGAGACACTTTTTGAGGCGAGGCTGCATGATTTTGGATGGAAAAGCAGTTTGTGTTGAGATTACATTGGCAATATATGTTTTACAAACTCACGTTGTCAAAAACTCCAAAAGACTTTATACTGAACAGCGTAATAATTGCCTGGGATCTACATTTCTTACAGTACCTTATGAAGATGTGTGATTGACAGGTGCGTTAGCCAATCAAGGACATGCACTGGTTTGTCTGTATCAAAACAAATATGGCTGCTAATGAGATCAAAAGAAAAGAAAAAGAAAAAATGTCGCAAGGCACTGAGAAACAATGCCGATTTTGGCAGAATCAGAGAGCAAAGCACTAAAACTGATTTTATTCTAAAGGATTGGTAATCACTGAGCTCCTTCGTTTCACACGTGTCACTGACATGAACAAATCTGATTGGAGAGACATGTTTGGGCCTGGCTCAAAGTGCGACGATGGGCCAGACTGATATCCCTCTGTATAAAAATACAGACATTTTCCACTGTTAGGATCCAACAACCACACAATTATGATATCCGAATCCCATGACTAAAATATGACAATATCAGAACTAGGGATGGGCATTCGATGAAATTTTATTATTTGATTGTTGGGAGAATTAACAGTCGATTTTTGATTAATCATTAATGCTTTTATATAATAAGTATCACCATTATTATAAATAAACTCAACTTTACAACATATAAACCATAACTACTCTAGAGCCACATCAGCCCGTTTGACATTATAATGTGTTTAACGCAGCTTTGCACAAGTCTTACAGAAACAAAACTTAAAACCTCATGTCTAATTTGCATAAACTAAGCAGAGAAAAGAAAAAAAAAACGTTCTTGTGCGCTGATGCGGTTCATCTTCTGTCGGACTAAAGTACACGACTTAGCGGACTATGAGTGTTCTCTCTGTGACAGAGGGATGTTGATGATGATGGTGAGTGTGTTCTGTGTGTGTGTCACGTTGGAGATGGTTCATGTTTTCAAAGATTATATATGTGCAGGTTTAGTGCAGCTCTTTATGTTGCAGTAACTGGGATACTGCGTGTACATGGGATACAGAGGTGCTGTAAACACACTCACTGAGTGGTGTAGTGATCTCCAAGGAGGTGCCAGAGTCCAAACGTGGGACTGAGGCTGCAACTCCATTGTTTGCACTGTCAGATGCGGCTTCATATCTGCGCACAGAAACCTACATTCAGTTTGTCGATTAGAAATGAATGTAATCGACGAAATACTTAATGATCAATTATCGATTAGTCGACTCATCATGCCCTTCCCTAATCAGAACCAGAAACAAAAGTGATATGGTTCAAAAGACTTTAAAAGATCGACTTTGAAAACAGACGCATCCCACTGGGAACACAAACATGGCGGTTTGATGATCACTTTTTTGGAGGATCCTTTCCAGTATGCCCTGCGCGATGACCAGAAGTCTGAAAATTGTGATACATGTATTGTGAAGAAAAGTTGAAAAATATGATGAAAATTACAGGAAGGTTCTAAAACATATTACACAATGCACCTTTAAGGTGGGACTAAGCACATAAACTCCATGTGTTTTTGCCTGTTTGTTCACGTCACCAGATATGATTACTCAGTTTAAAAACATTATTATTGTTATTTTGTATTAGTTTTAGGCACTCATTAAACCGCTCACTTCATTATCCAGAAACGACGCCACACGGGGCTCGTCAAATAAACTGCAAAGTCCCACAGCGCCGGGGTAGAAATGTGGTGAGCACTCAAGGCTCAAATGGAGATCAATACAGGATTACTCAAACATGCATGAAGTGATCAAAATACAGCTCTGACTTAACGAACCATTGAAGGCGCCGTACCTGATTTAATAACGTGGAAAACAGAATTCAAACAGTTTGCAGTGGACCATAGATATTCTTCGCTCACCTTATGCATCTCAAGCATCCTAATTATCCAGCACTGTGGGGAAGCTCGCCAATGTGCTCGTAAGTAAGAGACAGACTCAGAAAAACTTCCCAATTAACAAAAATGTATTCATAATCAGCGTGGAATCCGTGGCAAAAGTAATACATATTTACACAAATTAACTGTGCTCAACGTAGGCAAAGGCAACAGAAAATAACAAAACTAAAAGAAAACCCACGTGTACCTGGATAACTTGATGTGTCCTCTGGAGCATGGGTTCCCAAACCCAGGGGCGGGGACTGGTACCGGGCCATCCCCCGTCCCATACGCCGCAAGGACCGTCGCCCCTCTCCTTCACCGCGTGGACCGTCCCCACTTCCGTACATCGCGTGGACCCTTCCTGAACGGTGCGCTGACTGTCTTCTGTCCCATACGTTGCACATACCGTCCCCCCTCTCGTACGTTGAGTGGACTGTCCCCCCTTCCATACGGAGCATGGACCCTTCCCGAACATCACGCAGACTGTGCCCCGTCCCGTATGCTGTGCGGACCGTCCCCCCTCCCCTACACCACGCGGACCGTTCCCTTGTCCAGTACATCGCACAGACCTTCCCCATCCCATACATCGCACGGACTGTCCCCCCTCCTGTACATCAAGCGGACCGCCCCCCCTCCCGTAAACCGCGTGAACTGTTCCCTGTCCTGCCCATCAAACATACTGTTCCCCCTCCCATACGCTGCGTGAAATGTCCCCGACAGGTACAGGACGTACCTCGCACAGACCATCCCCCATCCCGTATGTCAATGGGACCATACCTCATCCCATACATTGAGTGGACCGTCCCCCCTCCCATACGTCAAGCGGACTGTCCCCCCCTTCCATACGGAGCGTGGACCCTTCCCGAACATGACCCTGACTGTCCCCTATCCTGTACGCTGTGCAGACTGTCCCCCCTCCCCTACACTGCGCAGACCATTCTCTGTCCCGTACATCACGTGGACCGTCCCCCCCCTCCCCTACACCATGCGGACCGTATCCCCTCCCATACATCGAGCAGACCATCCCCCCTCCCGTACGTCGCGTGGACCGTGCCCCGTTCCGTAGCTGCAAATCACTCTCCTGATTCATCAGCTGGTTTCACTTCGTGGAAACCATCTGACCTCGCTGCATTTAGATTCGGTAGGCAGGTACTTTTTTTTTTATTGAACCAATCGCTGTTATTTGCTTGTGACATATGTAATGCGCCAAATCCTGTAGGATGAAGGACAATAACATCTTTCCACTTAATAAAATTCACCAAACATTCTCTTTGTTCCAGCTTTAAATCCTCGATCTCAGGAATCGTTGCCAACACAGAATGTCTGTCTTCGTCTACGTCCATCTCGACTGTTTTGTTTACTGTTGTTCTGTTCCACAAAAGGGATTCAGACAGACACTTGAGTTTGACGTCATGACTTCACAGCTCTTCGCTGATTGGCCGGTGTGTGGTCTACAACTTCTTGGGTTCTTGTAAACCATCTAGTGCAGGGGTCTCAAACTCAAATTACCTGGGGGCCACATTAGATAAAGTCTGAGTGAGGCTGGGCCGCATTGAGTATTCGATAAATAGTGGTTGCATGAAAAAAAAAAACGCCATATGTGCACGTGTACTTGTATTAACAGATCCACTTAGACTTGTTGCTTCACAGCTGCTGTAAGTTGAGTTTTGGGACGTAAGCTGCGTTAATAATCTGTTGTTGTGAATCTGCATGGGCACCGATTGCAGCTTCATCTGTCAGTGCGGCCCGCAGTAGATGTACGCACAATCCCACCCCCCTACCGCACTGACATTATTCTTTGAAATTAAGTGGAGGCCGCAAAAAAATCCTTCCAAGGGCCGCAGTTGGCCCCCGGGCCTGAGTCTGAGACCCCTGGTCTAGTGTATTCTGATTCCTGACCTAGTCGCTGGAGAGAAATTAAATGGAGCGGAGCCTGGCTTGCAAATCGCAGCTAAAATCTGGCAAATTCTCCTTTACTTGAGTAGTACTTTTCCCAAATACTTTTTTACTCTTACTTTCACTTTACTCACAGTTCTTGGACCACTATTTTGTACTTCTATTTGAGTAATATTATTTTGATACATTACTCTTACTTGAGTTTTGTACTTTAGTTTTGCTACTCTCCCCAGAATTATTGTAATGATTTTATGGAGAAAATTCACCTGGATGTGCGGAGATTTGTGTGGGTGATCCAGCAGCACCCGTGGGATCAGTGCTTAGAGCGTGTAGAGACTTTGACAGATACATTATGCCTTTTTCTCCGCAGGTTCTGGTACATTTGACACGATCCTCACTCACAAACCCTTAGCTTTAATTTCACTTCTCTGGGTCTTGTTTGGATCAGCTCCGAGGCTCTGCTCTTTTCAATCACTCAGTGCCAGAGGCTGAGTGACGGTAATGAGATGCACCTCTCCGTTTTGGACTTCAGAGCTGAATCCAAACATTTGAACCACGGGCCCCCCAGACTTTAATCAAGGGCCCCGAGTCTTCTCATCAGCATCTCATTTAAAAACAATTGCTTACCTGTTTTGCTGCGCCGTTCCCTTTATTTACTGACTTGAGTTTGGTGGCTAAATTGTCATTAAACCAAACCTATCAGAAGGTGCAATTTAGACTAGAGTGAAAACAATTGAGAAGAAGAAAATAGTGAACTTTTTGTCTAAATCTCTGACCTGATTTTATTTAAAGAGGCGCATTTAGACGTGAGATATAAAAAAAAATAACAAATATAAAACAGCTACAACTTTAAAGTCAAATCAGAGCAATGATGAAAACAAACTGCATAGGCTCATGAAATCTGCAGTACTGTCCTATAGAGACCTGAGACATGAGGGACCAGGACTGAACCAGGACTAAACCAGGACTAAACCAGGTCTAAACCAGGTCTAAAACAGGATTAAATCAAGTCTAAACCAGGACTGAAACAGGACTAAAACAGGTCTAAAATAGGACTGAACCAGGACTGAACTAGGACTAAACCAGAACTGAAACAGGACTAAACCAAGTTTAAACCAGGTCTAAACCAGGTCTAACATAGGACTAAAACAGGTCTAAACCAGGACTAAACCAGGACTGAACCAGAACTAAAAGAGGACTAAATCAGGTCTAAACAAGGACTGAAACAGGACTAAAACAGGTCTAAAATAGGACTAAAACAGGTCTAAAACAGGTCTAAACCAGGAGGACTAAACCAAGACTGAATTAGGACTGAACTAGGACTGAACCAGGACTAAACCAGGTCTAAACCAGGACTAAACCAGGACTGAGTTTCAGGACAGGCCCGGAAATGTGCCCACATAGACGGTCGGGTGACCGCAGATGAAAGGACTGACACAGAGCTCCTGGTCCTAGTCCTGTTTTAGTCCTGTTTTAGATCTGTTTTAGACCTGTTTTAGTCCTGTTTTAGACCTGTTTTAGACCTGTTTTAGTCCTGTTTTAGACCTGTTTTAGTTCTGTTTCGGGAGTCCTGTGGGTAGTCGAAAATGAGAATTTTATGAACACAAGTCTTGAATGCAAGACAATATCAGGTGCTCAAACATGCATGAATACAGCTTCAGTTTATGTTTTGTTTATACATGTCAACTGTAAATATATTTAGTTTTCTCAGTCTCCAGATCTCCGGTTCATCTCTGGGTCTAAATGTTTCCAGTCTGATCCTGTGCACAGCCTCACAGAGCTGCTCAGTATTAAACGTTTTTCATTGACAAAAGAGTATTGTGTTTATCCGCAGCTCTTTAAACAGGATTTAAAACAAATCAAATGAAGGATTTGTCCAAAACAGCGTCTGGAGAGAAGCTTTTCATGGTTCTTGTGCACAGCGTGGCTCTAATTTGAAAATGAAATTTCTCTTTTAGCTGCTTTCTGTTGTGTGCTGTCTGCTCAGGCTCACTGCTCACTTCCTCTCATCAGAGGGAACTGTTTGGTTTCATGCCTGTTATACTGATAATGGAGAGTATTAAAAGGCAGCGCTTTGAACAAAGAAAAAAGAAATTGGCAAATGAATCCAGGATAAACATGCAGGGAGGAATGTGGGATGTGCTGCAGCAAAAGTGATTCAACAAAATCATTATCACAGTTACTGAAATTTCTGAAAAGAAGCAAAAATAAATAAATAAAATAAAATAAAAATCTATATTTACATTGATGTATATTTAAAAGTGTCATTTTAAACTGCAATGTGAGCGAAGTGTAAGCCTTAAAGGGCCATATTATGCTGTTTTATGATCCTTTATTTTGTTGTTTCCTCATCAAAAACAGTCCTGGAGTTTTGTTTCATTCACGTTTAACACACAAACCCTCCAGATTTAGTTCTTCTCTCAGTCACAAAACACTCTGGTCCACTTTGTGATGTCATGTGGCAATACAGGAAGTGCTCCATTATGTTTTTAAACTCCCCACACCTTCACTAGAATCATTTGGATGATTTTAACCCTAGAATCACCAAACTCTACTGAACTAAATTAAAATGGACCTGAGCATTTTGAGCTTTGAAGATGTAAACAGACTAATAATAAAAGATGATTCTGGATATATTCTTAAAGAGGTTACAACATGGCAAAAAGTTCACAAGAGTCAATTTTGTGTAATATAAGACTTCTGTGATATTTTAGTACAGATACAGAATATGAAAAATGTGCAGAGAGAAGAAGAGTTTTGTGCATTTGTGAATTAGAAAGATACGGTATCTGGCCTTTTCTCTCAACTGGATTTAACCAAAGTTTGAGTTTTCAGCTTGCTCCTCTGTTGTGGAACTTCAACCAATCAGCTTGGAGATATCAGCTAGATCGAGATGCTTCAACCAGTGACCCCATCAGACGTTATTTCTGGAAAGGAGCTGAAGCCCAAGACCGGCCGCCTTGACAACAAGTGGCCCCCGCCTTGACCACGTCCCTCCGACCCACGTGAATCCTCGCAAAACTACAGTCGTCGCACTCGCCCTCGCTCCTCACTTCACCCTGAGCTGGGACCTCCTCAAAACACACCGACTCTAAAAGAGGACTCCCATCTGCACAAAGTACAAGACTCCTCCCCCAAATCATTTCACAAACAAAAACGTCTTTTTCTGTACAAATATAAATAACTAAATTCCCCTTTTGATACTAAAAAATAAACAAATACCCTTATAATAAACTTTAAACACAGATAGGAAAAAAAAAATACTGAACTGAAAATGGTTTCTTGTCCAGTATTTTTACAGCTTTAAAAAAAAAAAGTGATTCAACAACAGCAAGTGACCGTGTGGTTCTGCAATATTTTATAATCTATACTGTAATAGAATATTAATATTAAACAGAATCATGGAGTTTGAAAACATTTGTGCCGCATATAGGATCAGGTCATGGATCTTACTTGTCTAAAATTCACTAAGTAAAAATTTTTTTTAAAGGTTTTGTAAGACACTTAATGTGTTTCTTAAATGTCAATGTCAGGTCCAACGTCAGTCCCAGGTATTTAAACTCTTTGACAAGGCTGAGTTTCACCCCGTCCAGAAAGACACTGGACGCTGTAACTGTTGTTTTTTTATTGAACATCATACAGACTGGAGAAGGCATTGGACCGTGTCCCTCGTGGTGTCCTGTGGGGGGTGCTCTGGGAGTATGGGGTCCGGGGCCCTTTGCTAAGGGCTGTCCGGTCCCTGTATGACCGGAGCAGGAGCTGTGTTCGTTGCCGGCAGTAAGTCAGACCTGTTCCCGGTTCATGTTAGACTCCGCCAGGGCTGCCCTTTGTCACCGGTTCTGTTCACTGTATTTATGGACAGAATTTCTAGGCGCAGTCAGGGGCCGGAGGGGGTCCGGTTTGGGGACCACAGGATCTCATCTCTGCTGTTTGCGGATGATGTTGTCCTGTTGGCTTCATCAGATCAGGACTTGCAGCACTGGAGCAGTTTGCAGCCGAGTGTGAATCGGCTGAGATGAGGATCAGCTCGCTCAAATCCGAGGCCATTGTTCTCGACCGGAAAAAGGTGTCTTGCCCTCTCCAGGTGGATGGAGAGTCTCTGTCTCAAGTGGAGAAGTTCAAGTATCTCAGGGTCTTGTTCACGAGTGAGGGGAGGACGGAGCGTGAGATTGACAGGTGAATTGGTGCAGCGTCTGCAGTGATGCGGTCGCTGTATCGGACCTTTGTGGTGAAGAGGGAGCTGAGCTGAAAGGCAAAGCTCTCGATTTACTGTCAATTTTCGATCCTACTCTCACCTATGATCATGAGCTCTGGGTAATGACCGAAAGGACGAGATCGCAGATACAAGTGGCCAAAATGAGTTTCCTCCGCAGGGTGTCTGGGTGCTCCCTTTGAGACAGGATGAGGAGCTCAGTCACACGGGAGGAGCTTGGAGAAGAGTTGCTGCTCCTCCACATCGAGAGGAGCAGCTGAGGTGGCTCAGGCATCTGTTCCGGATGCCTCCTGGGCGCCTCCCTCAGGAGGTGTTCTGGGCATGTCCCACCGTGAGGAGGCCCCGTTGAAGACCCAGGACACACTGGAGGGACTATGTCTCTGGACTGGCCTGGGAACAACTCGGGCTCCCCCCGGAGGAGCTGGAGGAAGTGTCTGGGGTGAAGCAAGTCTGGGAGTCCCTGCTTAGACTGCTGCCTCCACGACCCGGCCCCGGATAAGCAGAAGAAAATGGATGGATGGATCATACAGACAGTTTTCTTTATATTGAGTTTCAAGCATGAGTTCTTGACCCACTTTTAAACATGAGTCATGGCTGATCCTGCCAAAGTGTATCACCAGTTGAAAAAATAAATTTGGAAATCAAAGTAAGTACATTGCAGTGGAATCCGTGTATCATTCGTTCATTCCTTTTTCAATATAAAACCAAAAATAAGAAAATGAAAAAACAACAGTTTTCTCTGTTTTATTTGTCTCCAAAACCAAAATGAAAAAACGGAATAACGATTCGTTTTTTCAGTTTTCGATTTTGTGTTTAAATGAAGAATGGAAAAAACAGATAACGGCCGTTTCCCGTTTACGTGACTTCCGTGACTGCGATGCCGGACTTTTGCACCGCATACGGACTGAACCGGGACTGATCCAGGTCCGAGACCAGACCGAGACCAGAGCGGGACTGAGACCGGGACCAGAGAAGGACTGAGACCGGGACCAGACCGGGACCAGGGCGGACTCCGAGCTTTGACTCCGAGCCTCCATGGGGTCTGAGCCTCAGCTTCGAGCTCCGGCCCTGCCGTGGGCTCTGAGCCTCCGCTCTGGTCCCAGTCTCACCACATACGGACTGAATCAGGACAGATCCAGGTCCGAGACCAGACCGAGACCAGAGCAGGACTGAGACCGGGACAGAGCTGCTCTGGTCCTCTGCGCTCAAGAACCGCGGCTGGTTCCGAGGTGGTGCAAAGCATCCGACTGACGCATTCACACCAATGAAAATGAATCGAACTAAGAGCTTTTGGTTCAAATGGACCAGGTCCGGGACCAGACCGGGACCAGAGCGCTACTGAGACTGGGACTAGACCGGGACCAGAGCGGGCCTGAGACCAAGACCAGGACCAGACCGGGACCAGACCGGAGGCTCAGAGCCCACGGCAGGGCCGGAGCTCGAAGCTGAGGCTCGGACCCCGCAGAGGCTCAGAGTCAAAGCTCGGAGTCTGCCCTGGTCCCGGTCTGGTCCCGGTCTCAGTCTCGTCTGGTCCCAGTCCAGTCCCGGTCTGGTCTGGTCGGTCTCAGTCCCGCTCTGGTCCCGCTCTGGTCCCGGTCTGGTCCGGTCTCAGTCAGTCCGCTCTGGTCTCGGTCTTGGTCTCAGTCCGCTCTGGTCCCGTCTCTGGTCCCGGTCTGGTCCCAGTCTCAGTAGCGCTGTGGTCTCGGTCTGGTCTCGGACCTGGATCAGTCCTGGTTCAGTCCGTATGCGGTGCAAAAGTCCGGCATCGCAGTCACAGAAGTCACGTAAATGGGAAATGGCCGTTATCCGTTTTTTCCATTCTTCATTTAAACACAAAATCGAAAACTGAAAAAAACGAATCGTTTTCCGTTTTTTCATTTTGGTTTTGGAGACAAATAAAACAGAGAAAACTGTTGTTTTTTCATTTTCTTATTTTTGGTTTTATATTGAAAAACGAATGAACGAATGATACACGGATTCAGTGGGCCTGTACTAGTAGCAGTGAAAACACGTTGATCAGAGGAATGACGTCTTGAATACAGGAGAGTAAAGATTACCCAAACATGCACGAATCACTCCAAATACAACTTTGAAAGTGAAATGAAAAGAGAAAACAATACAGCACAATTAAAAACTCTAAAAAGCTGATTTGGCACAACAGATCTGCGTTAAATCAGATTGTCAGAGAATTGCAAACCAGTCAAAGTTGGGTGTTTTTTATTTATTTTTTCTCGCGTTGGAATAATTAAGTGTTGTCTCTCCCTGGCGGTGTCGGGTGATTGACAGGGCGCTGTATTCACCCCCGGGCGCCGAGCTGTTTCATGAGATCTGGAGAGAGCATCCTCCACCTGTCAAACTGTCATGTTCAACAAGACGGACACTAATGGTCTCCGTCAAACCGGCGCGATGTGAGTACAGCCGGAGATCGCTGCAGCCATTAGGAGATATTAAGGCTTGATGTAGAACGCGCTCATAAAAAGGCTGTAATTATAGTGAACAAGCACTTCACAAGATTCACAAGAGCAACGGTTCCTGCATAATTTAAAGGCGCTCTACCTGATTTTTAGTGTCTTTAAAAAATGTGAAAAGCAGATATAGTTTATTTGAAACAGTTCGCAGTGGTCCAGAGTTATTCCTCAATTACCCAACGCATTTCGAGCGGCGTTTTTCACGACTTTCACAGGCCGCCATGGTAATGTTCACAACAACTAGCATGCTAACACCAACTTTACTTTGGTTACTACGCTTTATAATGAGATGCAGCACACAGGAGTCTCATTTTGACCCTAAGAGCTGCTTTTACAATATATCTGTACTATGGCAACACTAACTTTATATTATAACATGGTGAAAAAATAATAATTGAGTAAAGCTACCGTAATACTTGTATCTAATTTTCAGACTTCATCCATCACAGAAATGCTAATAACAAACAATATTTTGTCGCCTGCAAATCCTGCAACATGGGGACATTCGCTGGCCTGATTCATCAGCTGGTTTCACTTCACAGAAACCGTCTGACCTCGCAGCGTTACGATTCATTCGCTCGACGGTAGGCGGGTACTTGTTTCATTTAAGCAATCACTGTTATTTGGTCGTGACATATGTAAAGCACCAAATCCTGTAGGAAGAAGGACAATAACGTCTTTCCCCTTGATAAAATTCACCAAACATTCTCTTTGTTCTGGCTTTAAATCATCGATCTCATCGTTACTAACACAGAATGTCTGTCTTCATCTACATCCATCTCGACGCTTTGTTTACTGTTGTGCTGTTCCACAAAAGGGACCCAGACAGACGCAACGAGTTTGATGTCATGGCTTCACAGCTCTTCACTGATTGGTCGATGCGCGGTCTACAACTTCAGGGTGTCTTGCAAATCGTCTAGTGCAGGGGTGTCCAAACCTTTTTCATCAAGGGCCAATATATCTAAACACAGACAAAGCAGAGGGCCGATCGAGACTGTAGACTGGTGCTTAATACAGTGAATAATTGAAATATGTGCATGTCTTTATTCATGCTAAGATCCTTCAAACTACACACTACATTAAATTAAACATTAGCTTTATCAAGGCAGATTTTCAAAAAACTTGCTGTAAAAATATTTTTTTAATTGATGCAAGGTAAGTTGAGCCAATTCACCTGGACCTCTGAGGGCCAAGAAGAATTTGTCTGAGGTCCGCATTTGGCCCCCGGGCCATAGTTTGGTCTTGCTTGGTCTAGTGTATTTCGATTCCTGACCTTGTCCCTCTAGATACGAGGTCTCAGACTCGCGGCCCTCGGAAGGATTTTTTGCGGCCCTCCACTTAATTCCAAAGAATAATGTCAGTGTGGCCCGCGGTAGATGTACGCACCATCCCACCCCCGACCGCGGGCCGCACTGACAGATGAAGCTGCAATCGGTGCCCATGCAGATTCACACAACAGATTATTAACGCAGTTTACATCCCAAAACTCAACCTACAGCAGTTGTGAAGCAACGAGTCTAAGTGGATCTGTTAATACGAGTACATGTGCACATACGGCGTTTTTTTTTTTATGCAACCGCTATTTATCGAATACTCAATGCGGCCCAGCCTCACTCAGACTATTTCTAATGTGGCCCCCAGGTAATTTGAGTTTGCTCTAGATGGTGCCAGCCTGGCTAGATGTTCACTTTCTTAAGCTCTAAACATGGAGAAGTGGAAAAGAACTGTATAAAATGTGTGGGAGATTAGACCACATCCACACATTTAGGCTGCTTAAAATATTTTTATTAATGCCAAATAAAATATCCAGCACAAATGATGTATGGTAGGCAAACATTTATCAATTGTATATTTTACTTGACACTCTTATTTAGTTTGCAGAATGCAATTTATCGTCCCACACGCCCGCTCCCGCACTGTGCAGTCCCTCTGTCGCCTGCGCCCGTAATGAGCTTTCAAAACGTGTCCCGCACCGCACTGTTTTGCGTCGGGGCCCACGGGAGTGCAGGGCTCTGTTATAAAGTAAAGCAAACCTGGGCGTTGTACAGCACCCGCATCACACACGGTCCTTTGGTTGACTCTTAAGCTAATTTAGAATTACAAAATAAACATATTTTATAATTTTACCTCATGCATGGACTAAAGCTGCATTGCATTTATTTTAGAGGTGTTTTTTTTTTTGTTAGTGACATTTTTTGTAAGGCATCTTCACTTTTTCATTGCTTAGTCATATACATATACATATAGTCATAACATATACCATATTTTCTGGACTATAACGCACACTTAAAATCCTTTCATTTTCTCAAAAATCGATAGTGCACCTTATAATCCAGTGTGCCTTATGTATTAATTCTGGTTGTGCTTACTGACCTCGAACCGATTTTATGTGGCACTCAAAAATCTGTCAAAATAGCTGACCATCTCGTTAAAACAATGCTATTTTCTGCTCTTTATAAAGAAATACAATTAATATTATGCAGAAGTGAGTTAAGCATTTTGTCCCAGCCCTCTACAATATTTTCTGTTTCTCGTGTGGCTCCATGGAAAAAATAATTGCCCACCCCTGAAGTGAAAGATTATTGTGTGTCAGATTTACTTTTTACACTTTTTAAACGAAATACTTTAACTTTTAAGTGAAGACTTTACAACTAGTTGCAAGTAGTAACTCTATTTTACAGTTGCATGCCCTAGTAACTTTTAGTTACTTTTTCTCTCCCAAAAATATGTGTAATCCACAGAAGCGTGTTTATAAAACCGTAAAACATGTACTGGACTGGTTTATGGACACTGTTGGGCAAGTCACTTCAAAATTTTAATGTGTTATTTATGACTTGTTTCTGTCATTTCAAAGTAATTCTTTACATTATAATATTACTGTGTTTAAAATGTAAAACATTACACGACTATTTCAGCACTTTCAGAGACTCTCACCAAAATAACTGTCGCTGATCGTCAAATAACAATCAGCGAGCGAAGATGTCGAACTTTTGCACCGTATACAGACTGAACCAGGACTAAACCAGAACTAAACCAGGTCCGGACCGAGGACTGAACCAGGACTAAACCACGTCTAAATCAGGACTAAACCAGGACTGACCCAGGAGGACTGAACCAGGTTTAAACCAGGTCTAAACCAGAACTAAACCAGGACTAATCTTGGACTAGAACTTGGAATCTAGGACCACCCCTGAGTAAACCCTGAGCCCGTGGAGCAGGTGTCCACAAAACAAGATCGGGCTTCAGCTGCGTTTAGCCCCGTGGCACGTGGAGTTCTACGCCAGTCCTTTCGCCCACGGTCACCCGACGGTCTACACGGGCAGACCTCCGGACCCATTCCTGACAATTGGAACCGTAACGATGGCGTTTCACCGCTGCTGATATCGTGGTGATTTTAGCAAATTTGTATGAAGAAAAACAAAAAACCCACCACTTCAATCCAGGTTAAAAAAGCATTGTGACGCACATTACTGACATCGAGTAAAATATTACCATTTTTCCCCCTGTAATGCCTTACTTTACTAGCGTGATTCATGAGCTGGTTTCACTTTGTAGAAACTCTCTGATGTCGCAGCGTTAGGATTCGTTTGCTCGATGGTGGGTGGGTACTTTTTATTATTTAACCAATCGCTGCTATTTGGTCGTGAAGTATGTAATGCTCCACTGACGGGGTTAACTGGTATATTAAACTTTTCCCAAATCCTGTAGGAAGAAGGACAATAACGTCTTTCCTCTTGATAAAATTCACCAAACATTCTCTTTGTTCTGGCTTTAAATCCTTGATCTCAGGAATCGTTGCCAACACAGAATGTCTGGCTCTTCGCTGATTGGCTGGTGCCCAAACTTGCACTTCCGGCGGTTTTGCTAACTGTCTAGTGCACAGGTGTCAAACATATGGCCCGGGGGCCTGATCCGGCCCTCCAAGACCTTTAATCTGGCCCTCGGCTGATTTTCTACTGAAATATTTTAATTATATTTTCTATTAAAATATTGGTAATTTTCTGTGGTGTTTATCATATCAGCGTCTCCAGCGTCTCTGTACGTGGCCCCTCCCACCAGAGCAGCACAAATGAAGACTTGTCTCTTTCCAAACGCTCTTAAAGGACGATCGTTTTGACTGTTGACCGTGACAATCTCATCAACAAAATGTCCAACATGAGAAAAGTGGAGCCGAGTGCAGGATTTTCCAAGAAAAATTGACTTATTCCTATTTGCAAACAAGTTCATGTTAAAATGTTTTGTTGAAATTGCATTTTTCTTAAAGTTTCAGGTTGTTCATAATATTATAATATTTTGTAAAAGAAAGAGTTCATCAATTAAAAAAGATTTCTGTAATAGATTTGTGTTTCTCTGCACAAATATTTGAACTTATTGTTATTTTGGGGGTTTATATGTCATGAGTTTTCTGATCCGGCCCCTTTGGGATCGAAGTAGGTTGGATACGGCCCCTGGACCAAAATGAATTTGACACCCCTGGTCTAGTGTATTCTGATTCCTGACCTAGTCGCTGGAGAGAAATGAAATTGAGCGGAGGCACTAAGTGGCGCCAGACTGGCTATTTCATTAGTGCATTACAGCAAAAAGCAATGGATTACAGTAACTTGTTACTTTAATAACGTGTTACTCCCAACTGTTTACGGAGGACTACGCGGGGCAGTATAAAGACAGCGGGATAATAAATAAAATAAATAAATAAATAGATGGTACACACTCCTGGAGCACACAAGGTTTAAATTCAGTTCAACAAGTCATTTTTTTAATGCAAAATGTCACAAAAGGAGACGTAAAGAGTGTAACAATACTGCACTCTTCTCTCCGCGCAAACGAATCGCTTCCCTTTTAGTCGAAGCAAAACTATAAAACTAAAAATCCGGCTTAATTTTATGGATGGAAACTGATTTGCATTTGGAGTAGAACCAAGACTTGAAGAGTTTCCCGGTTGGATAATCAGTCGACAAAATGCGGAACATCTGCCTGTGTGATAAACAGTGGGAGGTACAGGAGCGTGCAGCTAAAGCCTGCCTCTGGAGGAGCATCTGTTGTGAGTGCACCGGGGCCAAACACCTCACTGCAGCGGGGGCATCGGTAATCACCAGTTACCATGGTTTTATTGTTTGGATAACACTGAGCTACCGGAATGCTTTTAGCACAACCACAGTCTTGCCGGTGTAATTAATGTGACGCAAGAAGGTGTCTAACCTCCCATCACATGAATTATTCTTGTGCTGTGTAGTTTTGATAAACACTGGGACGCAACATTTTAGATCGACATATAACCTTTTGTTTTGGAAATGCTTCATCCGCCGAAAACAGCACATTCAAATATTTAGTTTCAATTTTTATTTCTAATGCGCTTTCTTTTCAAAGCGCTATCACAACACAACTGACGTGCATCTCACCAAGTATATTTCGAACAATAAGTCAGTATGAGTATCTGCTGCTCCTGTTCCTCCTGTACCACTGTCACTTCACTCTACTGCACATGTCTCCTGCTGAAAGAGCCTCTGTCCTGTCTGTATCATGTCAGTCGATCGCAATTACTTCTGTATCACTGAAAATTTAAACAAACTTATAAAGATGACTGAGAAGACTGAACACAAATGCCCCCAAAAAGAAAATAATTTTTTGCAGATTACAAACTGCAAGTAGTGAAATCTGCAGCCGAAAACATGTACATGCATATGTATGTATGTGTGGATATGTTTTTGTATATATGTGGGTATATTTTTGCAAATGACAGGTAAGCACTCCAAAGGTAATATTTAAAAAAAAAAAAAAAAAAAAAAGTGAACCACGTGATTATGTAAAACAATTGGGGTAGGACTCCATAATTTTTTAAAACTTCATCCTTCTCCTTTTGAGCACCAGGTCCCAAATATGTTCATGTACATATCACTATTTTTGTTATTGCTTTTGTATCTTGTTATACCTGGCTCAAACAAATAAATAAATGAAATGAAATGAAAACGGTAATCAAGCAGCAGAAAGAAAGTTTGGAGTGAGTGAGAAACTTGTAACACCGGGAGGATGCACCATGAAACTTTCCTATAGTCACTGGATGGATGGACAAAGCCTGGACTTCAGTGACACCAAAACCATCCTGTCTGGATTCAGAAAGACCCGAATAATTCTAACTGGAACTGATGCTGAGTCTGATGACAGCGACACAGAAGAGGAAGCGGCGCTCTGTTTACTCAGACGTGACACGAGGATAAAGAACTCAATGGATTTATCACGCCCATTTCCTCACTTTCCTCTTTCGTCCCACCCCCCACCGGTCCCACACCCACGACCTCTGTCGAAGGCAAAAGTGTATTTTCAACCACTGGGGCTGTTGTAACTGCAACAGATCTGCACTGACTACAGACAATGTGAACAAGTTGGCTTTTCTGGCCAAAAATATGAAGACTGAGTAAAACTTGATGCTGGAACTGTTAGTGCTGCGCTTTACTTTTTAAAAAGTTTTGTTTACTGTTTAACAGTTGTATGAAATATTATATTAAAAGTAAATTCATTGTACTTATTTGAGAATATTTTATTCAACTTATTAGTATTACCAAGCAGCACTTTGCATTTATTTTATTTTCCAATTGTATAATGTTAAAACTAATTGTTGTTCCTGTACTGTACCAAAAATGAACCAGACCCTGACCTCAAAACCCAGGTACGTACCAAACCATGACTCTTGTGCCACGTTACACTCCTACTAACTATCGTCGCAACTATAGATTAACTTGATCAGCTACTTAAAAGTGAAAGTAATAAAGGAACAATGCTTTAACGTGTGTGTTTTCGATTACGATTGCTACTGCCGATTTCAGTTTCGGGGCAAAGAAATTACAGTTTGTGCACTGTGTTTACAACTAAATTCATGGAAGAGCTCAGACCATGCACTTTTCGCACAATGAGAGTAAACAGATGGTGACCTGTTTGCCTCTTTCTCTTCACTGAATCATCTGCAGCGCATTAAGTTTTAGAAGACGTCCTTTTATAGAATATGCTATAACTGAGTCTGTTCATAACACATTTCCTGCTTATTGATATGCCACCCCCTACCCCTCGGCTCGGGATAAAAGCTTTTGTTTTCTCTCCTGAAATGTGTAAATGCAAAACTGAAGGGGGGTTCTTCTTAATGGAAGCTGTGAAAGGTGGTGTAGGAACATGACGGATGAAAAACAGGAAAGCGATGTGTATCAAATGTTTGTGTGAAGTGTTATGACATGAGAGGTGGAGGCATAGAATACAGTATACAGAGTTTTTTATTTATTTATTTTTTTTATTTGTTAATTAGATCTGACAATCACAGCCACTGTCGAAGAAAGCAGCCAACCTTGAGCCGATCCACGTAAACTTAAAGGTCTTTTATCGCGGAAAATTGACTCTTGTGAGCTTTAATCCGTGTTATAAAGCTGTTACCTCATCAAAAACAGACCTGGAGTTGTGTTTTGTTTCATTCACACATGTTTGAGCACCTAAATTATTAGTCTGTCTATGTTTCCGAAGCTCAAAATGCTCTGTTCCACCTTGTGATGTGACAAAGCGATAGTTTAAGTTAACAGCTACCTTTTACCTTTTGTTCAGTAGAGATTGGCAATTCCAGAGCAGAAATCATCCAAATGATTCTAGTGAAGGTGTAAGGAGTTTAAGAGTGGAGCACTTCCTGTATTACAACACCACAAGTTGGAACAGAGTGTTTTCTGTTTGAGAGAAGAACCTAAATATGGAGGGTTTGTGTGTTAATGAAACAAAACACAACTCCAGTTTTTGATAAGGAAACAGCATTAAAACATAAGTTAGAAAATAGCGATACGGGCTTTAAAAATTCATTTAAGTCCCGTATATTTCAGAAGTCACTCCAGACAAAAAATGTGTAATGAAGAAGAAAAAAACATATATAATTCGTCCTTTTTGGGGGAAATTGCTTTTATAAAATCAGAGACGAGGAACCGACATTTCATCTTGGAAGTTAAGTTGTAGTAAAAACAACAGAAGAGAGAACAACAGACTGTTAACATCACATATGAACAGTTCTTCAGATAAACTGTAACAAACAACAGAACAGAACAAGTTTAACAAACTCTCCATCTCACTCCAAATCACTAAATCCATTCAATTCTTCATCCTCAGTGTCACTTCTGAGCAGCTCCACGACCTCTGAAGGTAAATGGAGCGCCACTGTCGTCAGACTCAGCATCAATTCCAGTTAGAATTATTCGGGTCTTTCTGAATCCCGACAGGATGGTTTCAGTGTCACTGAAGTCCAGGCTTTGTCCATCCATCCAGTGACTTCAGGAAAGTTTCATGGTGCATCCTCCCGGTGTCACAAGTTTCTCGCTCACTCCAAACTTTCTTTCTGCTGCTGGATTACTGTTTTCTGGTGCAGATTTCACGACTTGCAGTTTGTAATCTGCAAAATAAGATTTTCTTTTTGGGGGCATTTGTGTTCCGTCTTCTAAGTGTCTTCATAGGAGCTCAGGGCTGCAGAGAACGTTCAATGTTTTTAAGAGCAGGCTCAAGACCTACCTTTTTAGCTTAGCTTTTGAATGAAATCTTATATTTTTACTTATTATATTTATCTATTTTAGGTATATTTTTAGGATTTCCAGTGTTTTGTCTGTAGGAGCCTCTGCATCGGGAGTGGAGGTCGGCTGTGGCTGCCGGGTTTGTCCCGTGGGCTCCTGGTGGAGAGTTGGTGCTTGGGTTTCATCTCTTCCCTGGACATTGTGGCAGCTCCTCGTGGTGGTGGACGACTCTCTGCTTCTGATGTAGACGGCTCCTTCGATGGTGCTTTCTCAACTGGTTTGCCTGTATTCAGCCTCACATTTTATTATAGGTAGTTTTATGTGTTTTAGCATGTTTGTGTGTGTGTATGTGTATTTTTGTGTGTGTTGTTTGGTTGTGTGGAGACGAGCAACTACGGGATTGGGTTGGTGGGTGGGTGGAAGGAAATGTGGGATTGTTTTTAATTCCTGTAAAGCACTTTGTGTTACATTTTTGTATGAAAAGCTCTTTATAAAGTTTGATTGACTGATTTGACAAGTTTGTTTAAATTTTTACTGGTACAATCGCCTGACACGATACAGACAAGACAGAGGCCTTTCTGCAGGAGACATGTGCAGTAGAGTGAAGTGACAGTGGTACAGGAGGAACAGGAGCAGCAGATACTCACACACAAGACTAGAGCCTCTCACATATTTAGTGTGAACATTTTAATATATAAGTCACACTGGAGTAAAAGTTGCAGGAAACACCCAAACCTTGAAAAAAAACTGCAACTTATAGTCCGAGAATTACGATACTGTATTTTACAGAAGCCAAGAGGGGTTACAACAAACGCAAACGCCGCAACAAATCCAAATGCGACAACACAACAAAAAGCCACAACAAATCAAAAAAAGCCACAACGGAAGTGACCGTGGGAATCTATTTTTCGACAGACTGATCAAGCGGCAAGTGACGAAGAAGAACTACAACATGAAACGAATAATGATAAAACAATAAACTACTTATGTTTCTAACTTCTCCGTTACTTTACTTTTCACGTTGTAGTTCTTATTCTTCACTTGCCGCTTGATCGGTCCGTCAGAAAATAGAGTCCCGCGGTCACTTCCTTTGTGGCTTTTTAATGTGTTGTGGCTTTTGTATTTGTCGCGGCGTTTGCATTAAAACATAGTCCCGCGGTCGTTTCCGTTGTGGCTTCTTTTTTTTTTTCGTTGCGTTGTCGCATTTGTATTCGTTGCGCCGTTCGCGTTTGTTGTGACCCCTCTCGGCTTCCGTAGTATTTTGTTCAGAATGACGTTTACCACATTTGAGAGACACCCGTCCGTCTATTTTCTTCCGCTCCACTCCCGGACATTTCGAGAGAGGTGCATGATTCAGACTCGTTGGACCATCCCACGCTAGGACAGAGGTTTGACACGCCGCAGTTTTTCTGTATTCGAGCAGGATGTAGCGGGGTCTGGCTGTTCAGTTTCCTTCCTTCAGCTCCCTGTCACGCACAAATAAGCAATTCCAGTGGGTTTAAAGCGCCCATAGTGTTTGAACGTGAGAGTCCAGCGGTTGGTGATTGTCCAGGTGACTGTGTCCAAAGCGGCTGTCATACGTCCCTTGTACAGAACAAATCTCGCCATTTTGGATTTTGCTCTTACATTATATGGAACGCTGCCGTGAACAGGCTATTCTAACACTCGTATTGGACATTCAAATGCATTTTCAACAGTCGGCGACCAAAGCTGCCCGACTGAGAGACTGAGCTTTCCGCCAGTCTGTTGTCCCATTATTCAGACAGATGAAGATGAATTTGTCACTGGCTTCACTACCAGTCAAAAGTTTGGACACACCATCTCACTCAGTGTTTTTCTTTTTCTCTCTTACTAGTTTCAGGTGCATACAGAAGACGTCAAATATATAATGCAAGGTACAGTATGTGGAATTATTTAGTGAAGAAAGAAGTTATATAATTCTACTAAATGTTTTTCGACAAAGCAAGGGGTGTTTAATTTCAGAGTTATTTAACCTTTGTTTTTTTTGTCTTTGCTACATAATTCCATATCTTACTTCATATATTTGATGTCTTCTGTGTAGGGATGTAACAATAACCGAAATATCATAATATCGTATCGTCAAAGTTCTCACAATAATATCGTGGACCATCACAATATATCGAATTACAAGTCTCTTTGATTAAATTCATAATTATTGTGCAGCAATAGCTAAAAATAGACAGGGGGAACTACATCAACCATGATCCTTTGCTCCATTTTAGTGCAGACTATTTAACTAATTGCTGCTATTTGGTCGTGATGTATGTAATGCGCCGCTGATGGGGCTAACTGGTATATTAAGCTTTTCCCAAATCCCGTAGGAAGAAGGGCAATAACGTCTTTCCCCTTGATGAAATTCACCAAACATTCTCTATGTTCCAGCTTTAAATCGTTGCCAACACAGAATATATGGCTCTTCGCTGATTGGCTGGTGCCCGAACTTGCACTTCTGGAGGTTCTTGCAAACAGTCTAGTGTATTCCCATTCCTGACCTTGTCACTGGAGAGAAAAGAAATTGAGCGAAGGCACTAGGCGGCACCAGCCTTGATATTTTGTATGTGATCTCCAGTGTGAACTTTAAATGCCCCAAAAGTGTCCCACATGCGCATAGAAAGACACGACGACATCACACACAGTGAGCGTGCTCATTGTTGAGCACCTGGAGATTTTAAAGTTGCTGTCACACCAGAGCCAGAACATGTACAGCTTGTTTGTTTTAAGGAGGAGATTGAGAAGGAGAAGGACGAGGTTTTTGGCTGTGGCGTTTTGTGGGACAGTGGCAGCAACGTCCATATAAAGGAACGTGTGAGTGGTGGAATTGCTTTGTCCTTCGTTGCTTCAATGACACGGAGTTCATACACAATTTTCATATGATGAGAAGAATGTCTGTGTACATTTGTGAGCGCCTACATTTACCACTCTTATGGGAGGAAACACGTCTTCGGCGGCCAAATTCAGTGTGCAAATGCACACACATATGTAGCTGGGATAAATGCGACCTGGCCGTTCAGACTGAAGTCACATGTCAAAAGATCAGATATGTATCGGTAGTGACGGGCGAATGGAGCCTCGTGAAGCATTGACATCTCAGTCACAATATTGTCTCAAATAGTTCGACGTGTCTGAGGCCTTGGAGAAACACTGACCTCTAGTGGACAAATTTAACCATTGGTGCATAGGTGTCTCAGCATCGATGAAGTATTGTTAGTATAAGACAATACTTGTGTGCAGAGCGACATCGTACCAACAACAACAACAATAATGATGATTTAAAATAATATGTAAAGAGCAACATAAATAGCTCCTGTAAATAAGAAAGTAGGTGACCTTGTTAGGTGGAATTAGATCAAAGTGATCCCAAACCATGGATCGCTTTTTTTCACTTGTAGATGCCATCGAAAATGAAACAAATGCCAAAAGTCGCCAAAATCACCGCTAACGTCACACAATACTCCTCACTCCCCAACATTTTTAAGAAATATTGGTGCATCTTTTATATTGTAACAGATTAGAGCTTGTCAAACCACGGAAGTGTGCTGAACACTCTGAACCAATCGCAGAGCGGAACATTCGCTGAGCCAATGAAACACTTCAGTACACTGAAGCGATTGACACGCAGAGTGAAGCAGTCGGGGGAGGGACTGACACCTCCACACTTTGGTCACGTGAGCGGCTGCTGCGAGACGAGCTCCGAGGCAGTGCTTCAGAGCAATTTGTTTCAGAAAGAACGAGACGTGCTCCAAAGCTCCGACTCATTTGCCCATCACCATGTATCGGGTTTTAGGAGCAGATATCCAAGTGGCCTGGGTCACATTTGAAATAAAAGATCAGATACAGGAGCATGGGGCAAAAAAAAAAAAATCTGATTTGGGTCACTTCAGGCTGCAGTAGCTTTACCACTTACTTGTTCCCATTGACATGTTTTTCTTTTGGCTATAATATTCCACAGTTTTCTACAGAACTTCTTTCAGTGGCGAATGTTCTCAAGTATGGTAAGTATGTAAAGTAGCTCCAGAAAGTTACACACTGTGCCTTTAATTAACCAGCACATGTCTCCAGGCTTTTTTAATAATCACATTTCACTTTCTAATTTTCCTGGCTCTGTAAAACCCACAGTGTAGAGGTAACAGTAACAGTCATGACAGCGCTGCTCTCCAAGTTTCTCCCAAAGATCAAAGTCTTCTTCGGGCTTTTTATCCACTTCTTCGTCAAATCACCGCGGGAGGGGCTGAGGCTCTGTTCTCGTCTCAAAGGTTGTTGTGATGTTGTGTCGTTTGATTTCTGCAAAGGGAGAGAGATCAGAGATGGCGTGTTTGGAAAGTATGAGGCACCTCACCCTGAAGGGACAGTTGATAAATGATACTTGCCCCTGTGATTCGGTTTCAGCTGCTGGATTTTACATTGTGACGATGAAACAATGGGCTTAATTATTTTAGTTGGAAGCGTGATCCCAAACTCATGCACTGCAAAAAGTTAAATTTAAGAGTCCTATATTACTATTTTCTTTTGTTTCCTCATCAAAAAACAGACCTGGAGTTGTGTTTTGTTTCATTCACATGTTTAAACACACAAATCTGCATATTTAGGCCGAGTTTTTCCTCTCAAACGGACAGTCCTACGCACATCTGCTTCTGGCCCAGTCTTTTATCACGCAGTTCAGCCCAGGGCAAAGCTGAAAGGGCGAGGCTGGAGCAGGAGCGTGGGCTCTGTCCAGAGCGCCAGCGTGCTCAGAATTGCTGCAGATTGTGAGCCTGCAAATTAAAATGATTAACCAAATGCATATCCACGTAGCTCTGGTTATTTTTAGCTCACTGACAAAAGAATGAGCTGTTCTCTTGACATAAAACATGAGTTCAGGGGTCCTGACACAAACATACATGAAGCTTGTGGTATTTAGAGCCCCTAAATGCTGCAGGACACAGAGGAGGACCACTTTTGGCTCTTCCACAGGATCTGTTGACCCTACTTGACCGGTCCTCCTGTTAAACTGCACTGAAACTGTACTATCCTATTGATAATATCAACTGGGTAAAAAGGAAAAAAAGAAAATTGTGATTGTGCAGGGGGCAGACCAAAAAGTCCAGAGCCCATTTCTTCTGCCAGTCCAGCTGTGTGTCACAACAGTGGGGTAAGACGAAAATCAGAAAGATTCAAAAGAAGAAAGAACGTGTGCACATCAGCCGAGTGCAGGTGCAGGACCAACAAGATCAGATGAACAGGAATAATTAAAAATCCACACACTGTTTTAAAGCTCCCAGCGTGAAATTTATTGGCACAATGTTTCGGACTCCAAGTCCATCATCAGCGTGCAATGTAGAACAGGTGTAAGGTGTGGGGTATATTATATATTTATTACACACACACACATATACACATATATATATATATATATATATATATATATATATATATATATATATATATATATATATATATGCCTGGAGAGGGGTGTGTCACACATCAATAGGGGATAGATATACACAAATGGGCACAAGGGGGCATCTTTGCCTAAACATTATCTACAACAAGTCAAACAGTTCGGAGTAAAAAAGTTTACAGTGTATATACAAAAATACACTATCATACACTTGTTCAGTAAAGATTATAAATCACAAGGAAACATCATGATCTTGAAGAGACTCCAGTGACAAGAGTATTCAAACATGCCATAGGTATCACAAACATAGATATAGATCTATAAAAATGGTTTTATATCTAACTCTTCATTTAGACCTGCTGGAGGAATCGTGTTGAGTGTATGTATGTAGTAATTTTCACGCTGTAATAATAAACGTTTGTGATTACCTCCTCTAGGGAGTTTATCTACTTTATCTGTACCAGTGTATAGAAAGTAACAGAGGTTGTGGCCCTTTTGAAATGTGCCGTCACAGGGTTGCGTTTGTCACCACATCTGATACTGCTTCTGTGTTCATTGATCCTGATGCGCAGAGGTCTAGACGTGCGTCCCACATAAGACCACAGTGACATCTGATCAAATAAACAAAAGTGACGAAAGACGAAAATCTAATTTTTGTTAAAGGGACCGTCCGGAATTTTGGACATAGGACCTGATCATTTCGTAGTTCAGAGTGTTGGAGACATGTGGAGAACTGTGGAGACACTTTTTTAAATATTCTATCCAGTCCTTGTATTTGCAGAGGTCACTGGTGTTAGACTAGTGCATGTCAATGGTCATAGTTTATCCTGCCACTAAAAACACTCTTACCCACTCCACAAAACACCCGAAGAAAATCTATTATTACACCAGACTGTTGATGTAAATGTCTGTGTCGATAATGTTTGAAATAAAACTAACCTTGCATCGCATGAGTCGTCGCATGTTGAGGGACTATTTTCTCATATCAGTTCGTCGCTGCCGAGCTTTGTATCAGGAAGTACAACTCACCGCTGCTGCTCAGACATAAATCCTTCAAATGCAAGGTTGGTTTTACTTCTAAAATTATTCTATCGACACAGACATTTACGTCGACAGTCTGGTGTAATAATTGTTTTGCTTCGGGTGTTTTGTGGAGTGGGTAAGACCGTTTTTAGTGGCAGGCCTTTGCGAAATACAAGGACTGGATGGAACATTTTAAGACATTCATACGTCTCCAACACTCTGGCTTAATAGGAAATGAAGTCCTTTGGTCCAAAATTCCAGTCTCAATAAGTCTCAGGAAGTAACAACAGCTGATAAATGACAATCACCATTAGGACCAGTGACAGTTCTGAAGGCGACTTACAGCCCGAACAATGAACGAATGATGAATATACAAAGAAAGTGAACGTTTTGGGCAGTACTGGTCATATTCAGTTTGCTCGGCCTTGCATTCGGTGCGCACGAATTACAAATGGATCAAATGCCAGATTGAAAACAGACTAAACAGCTGATTTTATTCAGTATGACAGACCTCCATGGAGGCTTGACCTGTTTTTTTGCTCATCTTTACAACTGAATCAGGTCAAAGAAGTTGTCACAGAATGGAGAGTGTGAAGCCCCCCGACTGGCCAAGTGCAGCAGGTGAAGTGTTTATTTTGCTCTGTGCTCTGCCTCTCTCAGGGCCATGTGGAGCCCTCTGTATGTGGGCCGATGAGAGCAGCTCAGACCTGGTGATGTCCCTCTCATCCGTGGAGTGGTCACTGCAGTGGGTCCAAAAGACTCATGTTTAATGCATGGATCTCTGCCTGTGTTCTCCCTCCGACTCTGTGTGTGGCTGAACTGAACTGGACTAACTGGAGATCTACAAAAAAGCTCTGAGTTATTTTTCTGTCTTGGTGTAACACTGGACACTGTTTGCAGATATACCAGTGCTACAGTGTGATGTTTGTGTAATGCCCCAGTTGTCCAGGTCCAGATTCTGCATAGTTACTCTAGTAACTTCATGGCTCTTTGTTGTGACGAAGTTTTAGATGAATATAGCAATTTTAAAGTTTTATATTTTTATGTATATATTGTAGGGTTTTCCCTATCCGATTACTTGATCAGAAATCGGAGCTGATCACGTGACTGGAGACTCGATCCAGACTTGGACGTTATGTGCCGATCAGGTATCGATAAATAATATACATATATAACACACAGGACACACAGCACACAAGTTTTTTTTTTTTTCAAAACTGAGGTGCGGGATTTGCTCAGGGATGTCGAGTTCGTGCGACTGTCTGTCCCAGCGCCTGTTGTAGTAGAGGTGCACTTACGCTGGGACTTTTGGGCAGTGTCGTGCTCGGGCGCTGTTGCCTGTGGTTCTGTGGCTCATGTTCACACCTGCGCAGCCGATGGTGTCGTCGCACGGTGCTGTTTGTTTGTTTGTATGTTGCGCAGGGGAGCTGGCGATTTTGGTGGAGAGGGTGGGAATAAGGGCATGAAGTCATGAAGTGTCTATTGAGCAGTGGGACAGTGGTTTGTGTTTGTGGTGCGCTCCGCTGTGGGTTTGTGAATGTGGTGTTGGTGTGAGGGAGTGGGAGCGGCTGGGGGAGAGAGGCTGTGGGGCTTCTGTCATCTTCGTTTTTATTTGGTAAGATTTTGTTTTATTTGGAAATCATAGCTGAGCCTAAATGTTTCAAATATAATGCACCTGCAAACATATATCAAATATACAAAGTGTAGATTGTGCAAAGTCGAGTCTCAGGTCTGATTCTGGTCTGGTTTCTGTTTTGTCCAGTTCATTAAGTTTACCAAGTTACACATTCCAAGACCAGACTGTGAAAAGTCAAGATTTTCAACAATGATGGTGAATGGTTAGAAAATTTCATAAAATTTAAATTTTGGACATTTGATTTTTCACACAAAGTTCAGCCCAAATACTACACATTGAAATCAATACAATCTGATCCCTCATATATCCTGGATCTTATTCTTTGTTATGTTTTACAGATATATCAGATCGAGACTCAGTCTCAGCAGATACTTAAAATCAAATGACTCAGACTCGAGGGCAAAAAAACCTAATCGGGACATCCCTAATATATTGGGCGGCAGTGGCTCAGTTGGTAGAGCGTTTGTCCACTGATCCAGGAGGTTGTTAAGAAATGCTGGTCGCACCCAAATATGCAGAAAAAGGTATTTATTAACAAAAATAGTCTTGGGGGGGGGTAGGTTCCAGGGGAGGCAGGACAGGAGGTACATAGTGACGGAGATGGAACAGGTGGCAAACGAGATGAGGCTGACGTCAAATGGAAGTACGCTTAGATGACGGAACGATCTGGCACTGGAGAGAAGGTCAGCAGGTCTTTTATGGCACTAGATGATTCACTGATGAGGATCAGGAGTTCAGCAGGTGTGCAATTGGGATCCACCCAGGAAACACCAAACAAGGTAAGGAGAGAAGGGGAAAGGGAGCAAAGAAAGGAGGGGTAGGAGGAGCAGGATGAAACCCTCACAGAGGTTGGCAGTTTGAATCCCGCTTTCCAGAGCCTGCCCTGAAATAACTACATTTTTTCTCACCCAGGTGCAGACATTGGAGGGCAATGATAAAGAGGAGAAAGAATTGTCCTCTGACCCCTGCATTCGACTAAACTGTCAGAAAGATTGACATTTTTGACAAAAAGATTCCCAGCCACTGTGGTTATCATGAGGAAAGTAACCCGGTCCACCTCAACATACACACAGCACATCATCAGCATCTTGTCTTCAGTGTTTAGTCATGGTCAGTTTCTCATGGATCATTGTTCATTGGGTTCCCATGAGTCTGTCATTGACTTGTTTTGATGCAGACTGTTTGCTTTGGAGAATACTTCCTAAATTCAGTTTTTTTTTTCCTAGTCAGTAAAGCACACAGAGGCACCGACAGATCCACAGGCTGCACAGGACAACAGCAGCAGTAGAGCAGCTCACACACCAAAGGCCAGTGCAGCGTCTGGAAGTGCAGCTCCTACTACCATGACGTGCTCTCTTTGTGGTGAGAAAGTTTCACCGGGCCAGTTCACACAGCACCTGTTGGACTGCCATGCCCAGGAGCAGTGGGAGCACTGTGGTGTGAAGGCCTGGGGTATTGTGTGATTATCGCAGCCCCTTGAGAAATGTCAAGCTGTGAAATCACTCACAGACCTTCCAAAGATTTCTCCTCCTGCCCCTCTGCTGCCTGAGCCCAGAAGATGACAGACTGCCCCTCCTCCAGCAGCAGCACCAGGGCTCCCAGTTCTTCTGTACTCTCCAGAGGTAAGTCGGGCTACGTTTTTACCCAAGCTGTTCCTCAGGGTCATCGAGCCAGGTGACCGGGAGTGGATTGCTCACATCCTGTATGAGGCGAGTGGACAACTGAGGCAGGACATCACCTCCTAATCCTCATGACTATTTTGGAAGAAGGATGTTTCTGTGGGCTCCAGTGTGCATGTAGAGCATTCTACTGAAATGCTCCCAGTGAAACCATAAGATGCACGACTCTGGGATATACCCCAAAGCCAGAGAGGTCATCGATGTGGCATCAAAATACTGTCTAACTTGAGGTGATTACCCAAGGTGCAGTCAATGCAACTACCTGTCTGTCCTTGGAGTAGCAACATTTTGAAACAGCTGGACCCTTCAAAGTGAAACAAATTTTCTGCTGTGTTAATAACACATCTGGCACTGGACAGTTACCTGCAGCAGAAGCACAACCAACGGATGCTC